>NC_086448.1:144155821-144455821 GCF_028390025.1 Pseudophryne corroboree | reverse complement strand
CTATTTTCTCTAGCATCCATAAGGGATATTGGGGAAAACTAGTATGATGGGGATGTCCCAAAGCTTCCAGAATGGACGGGAACGTGCAGAGACTGCTGCATCACTGCCTGCCCAAACTGGGTATCCTCTTTGGCCAGGGTATCAAACTTGTAGAATTTCACAAAGGTGTTCTACCCCGACCAGGTAGCAGCTCAGCATAGTTGCAAGGCTGAGACTCTACGGGCAGCTGCCCAGCAAGAGCCCACGGATCTAGTAGAGTGGGCCTTTAGAGACTTAGGAACAGGTAAGACTGCCGACACATAGGCCCGTTGGATAGTAAGCTTAATCCAATGAGCAATGGACTGCTTTGAAGCAGGGCAACCCTTCTTCTGCGCATCATAGAGCACGAACAAGGAATCCGTCCTTCTGATCCGAGCTGTACGCTTGACATAGATCTTCAAGGCATGCACAGCATCCAATGCCTCAAGAGGAGCAGAAGTGTCAGAACTGGACGGAACCACAATAGGTTGATTCAGATGAAACGCGGAGACAACCGTCGTCAGGAACTGCTGTCTAGTCTGGAGCTCCACTCTGTCCTTGTAAAAGGCCAAGCAGGGTCTTTTACATGATAAGGACCTTTATTCTGAAACACGCCGAGCAGAAGTCAGGGCCAGTAACATCACCGTCTTCCACGTGAGGTACTTGTCTTCTACCGACATCAGAGGTTCAAACCAGGAGGACTGTAGAAATTCCAACACTACATCCAAATCCCAGGGTGCCATAGGCGGCACAAAGGGAGGTTGTAGGTGGAGTACCCCTTGCAAGAAAGTCTGAACTTCTGGCAACACTGCCAATTCTTCTGAAAGAAAATGGAGAGAGCTGAAATCTGGACCTTAACGGAACCCAGACGTAAGCCCTTATCCACACCAGCCTGCAGAAAAGATAGGAAACGTCCCAAGTGAAACTCAGCAGGCGGATACATGCGTTCCTCACACCAAGAGTCATATCTCCTCCAGATATGATGATAGTGTTTTGACGTCACAGGTTTCCTGGCCTGAACCATGGTTGCAATAACCTTCTTGGAAAGGCCCTTCTGAGCTAGGATGTTCTGCTCAACCGCCATGCCATCAAACAAAGATGTCGTAAGTCTGGGTAGATGAGCGGCCCTTGTTGAAGAAGATCGCACCTGAGTGGTAGAGGCCAAGGGACTTGGACGGACATGTCCAGAAGATCCACGTACCATGTCCTCCGAGGCCAATCCGGGGCAATTAAAATTGCCTGGACTCCTTGCTTCCTGATTCACTTTAGTACTCTTCAGAGCAATGGGATCCGAGGAAACAGGTAGACCAGCCGGTACGGCCAAGGCGACGCCAGTGTGTCCACTGCCCTCGCCTGAGGGTCCCTGGTCCGTGGGCAATACCAGGGAAGTTTCTTGTTGAGACGAGAAGCCATCATGTCTATTTGTGGGCAACCCCACCGGCCGATGATCTGCTTGAACACCAGATGGTGGAGTCCCCACTCCCCCGGGTGGAGATCGTGACGACTCAGGAAGTCCACCTCCCAGGTGTCCACAACCGGAATGAAGATTGCCGACATGGCTCCTGCATTTCTTTCTGCCCAGAGGAGTATCTTTGACACCTCTCGCATGCAGGTTCTGCTTTTTGTCCCTCCTTGTCAACTGATATATGCCACCGTGGCGTTGTTTGACTGTACCTGGGTCGCGTGCTCCTTGAGCAGAGGAGAGGCTTGAAGTAGAGCATTGTACATTGCCTGAAGTTCAACAATTTTAATTGGAAGGAGGCTTTCATGGGCTGACCACCTGCCCTGGAACTTCACCCCTTGGGTGACAACTCCCCATCCTCTCAGACTTGCATCCATCGTGAGGAGGATCCAATCCAGAATTCCAAAACTACTGCCCACCAGAAGATTGGAGGACTGTAGCCACCACAGGAGTGAAATCCTGAAGTGACAGCTGAATCATCCAGTGCATCTGGAGATCTGATCCGAACCACTTGCTCAGGAGATCCAACTGAAACGTTCTGGCATGGAACCTCCTCTACTGGATTGCCTCGCAGGAGGAAACCATCTTTCCCAACAATCTTATGCAGAGATGTACGGACACTCGAGTAGGGTGGAGCACCATGCAGACCATCTCTTGAAGTGTTGTCGCCTTGTCCACTGGTAGAAACACCTTCTGGGCCACAGTATCCAGCAACATCCCCAGGAACAGGAGCCTCTGAGTTGGCTCCAAGTGGGACTTCTGTAAGTTGAGGATCCACCCATGGTCAGACAGAAGACAGATGGTGCGGTAGATATGGAGCAACAAAAGCTACCTGGATCTTGCATTTATCAGAAGATCATCTAGATAAGGGACCGCATTGATCCCTTGGACCTGGAGTTGAAGCATCATCTCCGCCATCACCTTTGTGAATACCCTCGGGCAGTGCCTGGAATTGGAAGTGATCGTCCAGTAAGGCAAACCGCAGGTACGCCTGATAAGGAGGCCAAATCGGAATATGGAGATAGGCGTCTTTGATATCCAAGGAGACCATAAATTTTGGTTCTTCCAGGCCTGCAATCACTGCTTGCAGGGATTCCATTTTGAACTTGAACACCCTCAAATAAGGATTCAAGGATTTCAGATTCAGAATGGGTCTGACCGAACCATATGGCTTCGGTACCACAAACAGGTTTAAGTAAAACCCCTTGCCATGTTGCAGTAGTGGGAATGGAACATTGACATGGGACTGAACCAATTTTCAGATAGCCTGTTGTAACGATACTTGCATATCCTCCAAAGCTGGTAAGCTTGATTATAAAATCGTTGGAGGGGGGAGTACTGTCAATCTCCAGCTTGTAGCCCAGAGAAACGAGTTCCCTGACCCAGGCATCCTGGCAGGAGGTCTCCCAGACATGGCTGAAGTGATGCAGTTGAGCTTTCCCCTCGAGATCCCCTCGGAGTGGGTAAGCACCATCATGCTGAGGCTTTAGTGGAAGCAAAACTGGTGGACTGTTCCTGAGAGCTGGCACTTGCAGGTTTTATGGACTTACCTCTGGTGCCTCTAGCCGCATTGGAGGCACCTCTGGCCTTTGATTGAAATATGCAAGACCAAAAGGACTGGACAGATAGTCCCAGATAAGAACGTCTCACCGGCGGGGCCCCAGAGGGAAGAAATGTGGATTTCCCAGCAGCAATAACCTTGGAGATCCATGCATCCAACTCAACCCCAAAAAGTAATTCCCCAGAAAAGGGGAGGGACTCCACATTACATTTGGATTTTGTGTCTGCAATCCACTGACGCAACCACAAGGCCCTGCGCGCCAGCACATGGCAGATGTCCGAGCATTAACGTTCCCCATCTCCTTTAGGGAATCACAGAGGACACTGGTAGTGTCCTGAATGTGCTTCAGGAGGGTTACCATAGTAACTAAGGGCATATCATAGAAAATAGGAAACATAGAATTTGACGGCAGATAAGAACCACTTGGCCCATCCAGTCTTCCCCTATATCCCCCGAGAGGCCCCACTGAATTTGCGTGGCCCAAGAATGAATAGCATGGGTCATCCAGCAACCCGCAATGACTGGTCTTTGTGAAAGGCCAGCTGCAGAGTATATAGATTTTAGGGGAGTCTCTTTCTTTCGATCCCAAGGAGCCTTCATAGTAAAGGAGCCTGGGGCAGGCAGCACTGCCGTCTTAGACAGGCGAGAAACTGAGAAATCCACCCCAGGGGGTTCCTCTCAAAATGTTCTACCTTGAGGTGCAAATGGGAAAGTGCGCAAATTTTTTTTGGATACTTGGAATTTTTTGTCTGGATTTTTCCAGGCCTGTTTGAATAAGATATCTAACTCTGGAGAATCAGGGAAAGTGACAATAGGCTTGTTTTGTACAATGTGATGCAGCGTCCTCTAGAGGGAGCTTTAACACATCCCTTATAGCCAAAATGAAGGGTTCAATACCCTGAGAGGAATCAGAATCCCCACTAATGGGATCCTGGTCATCCCCATCATCTTGAATATCATCATCTGAATTTGATAGCAGAGCAGGTAAACCACGCTTCTGGGGACCTGCATGGGAGAGGGGGGGCTGTACATCAGCCCTAGCAGCTAAATATGCAACAGTGTGTTGCAGTAGCTGAGTTTTCTGCACATTAGCAGTGAGCTGGGATGACATATCTGACATCAGAGTTTTAAGAGACCCTAACCAGTGGGGCTCTGGACCCTCTCCCCCAACCTCTTCACTAATTTTTGAAGATTGACTGCATTGCTCACAGGAAACAGAGTCATTAGATAATGGAGAGAATCTGGTGTGACAGATACTGCACAGCTTGTGCTTACCCATATTCACAGTAAGTACAAAAACATACACATACACATGAGACAGTTATAATGCAAGCCTGCCCTACTGTATGTGAGAGGAGACACAGAGAGAGGGAGAATACCAGCACACCCTGAGCTGCACAGCCCCAGTGAGACTGTCAGCTCTGTAAATCACAGTAACACGAACAAAATGAAGTCGTAAGTAGGCTCAGAATAGTGTACACAAGCGGCTCTCCCCCTTAGCTACACCCTGTACCAGTTTCCAGCGTGTCCATGAGGCAGGAAGCTCTGAGTGTGTGCTGTTGATGGCTGCTGTAAGCAGAGGAAGGCGCTAAAACGCTGCTGGTTGCGCTCTGAGGAAGCTCCGCCCCCTCCAATGGCGGCGGAGCTGTACATATTATTTATACTGGCAATGTCTCCAAATAAGCTTAAAACCTCGCACAAATGCTTAGTTAAGCAGTTTTGGGCCAGTTTACACACGGGGGATCCTAGTGGGACCCCCCAGAGAGGGTCCAGTACGCCGAGCCCATGGTCAGCCGCACTTTGAACCGGGAATTCCCCTAGTGGGGTCCCCAGCATGTACTCACCACTGATGTCAGCGTTAGGGGTGTGCGGTGTGCGGCGTACTGCAGTGGCAAATGCAGGATTTGCATGGGGGGGTTTCCAGAACTGGGTGGAGCCAAGCACGGGGGTGGGGACTGAGGTGACCCAGTATGTGCTGGGTCCGTAAAACTAGTGTGTATATATATATATATATATATATATATACACATATATACATACACATATATACATACACACACATATACATATCTACACATATATATACTGTATAGACACCTATATACATACATATATACATATACACATAGCATATTAAACATGCATATATATACAGTGGGGATCGAAAGTTTGGGCACCCCAGGCAAAAATTTATTTTAATGTGCACAAAGAAGCCAAGGAAAGATGGAAAATTCTCCAAAAGGCATCAAATTACAGATTAGACATTCTTATAACATGTCAAAAAAAGTTTGATTTTATTTCCATCATTTACACTATCAAAAGAACAGAAAACAAAAAATGGCGTCTGCAAAAGTTTGGGCACCCTGCAGAGTTAATACCTTGTACTGCCCCCTTTGGACAGCTGAGACCTGGCAGTGTCATGGATTGTTCTCAATCATCGTCTGGAAAGACCAGGTGATGTCAATCTCAAAAGTTTTAAAAGCCCAGACTCATCTGACCTTGCTCCAACAATCAGCACCATGGGTTCCTCTAAGCAGTTGTGTAGAACACTGAAACTGAGAATAGTTGACGCTCACAAAGCAGGAGAAGGCTATAAGAAGATAGCAAAGCGTTATCAGATGCCCATATCCTCTGTTCGGAATGTAATTAAGAAATGGCAGTCATCAGGAACAGTGGAAGTTAAAGCAAGATCTGGAAGACCAAGAAAAATATCAGACAGAACAGCTCGCAGGATTGTGAGAAAAGCAAGTCAAAATCCACGTTTGACTGCACGATCCCTCCAGGAAGATCTGGCAGACACTGGAGTTGTGGTACACTATTCCACTATAAAGAGATACTTGTACAAATATGATCTTCATGGAAGAGTCATCAGAAGAAAACCTCTTCTAAGTCCTCACCACAAAAATCAGTGTTTGAAGTTTGCTAATGAACATATAGACAAGCCTGATGCATTTTGGAATCAAGTTCTGTGGACCGATGAGGTTAAAATAGAACTTTTTGGCCGGAATGAGCAAAGGTACGTTTGCATAAGGAAGGGCACAGAATTTAATGAAAAGAATCTCTGTACAACTGTTAAGCATGGGGGTGGATCAATCATGCTTTGGGGTTGTATTGCAGCCAGTGGCACAGGGAACATTTCACGAGTAGAAGGAAAAATGGATTCAATAAGATTCCAGCAAATTTTGGACGCTAACTTGATGCCATCTGTGAAAAAGCTGAAGTTAAAGAGAGGCTGGCTTCTACAAATGGATAATGATCCTAAACACACCTCAAAATCCATGGTGGATTACATCAAGAGGCTTAAATTGAAGGTTTTGCCATGGCCTTCACAATCTCCTGACCTCAACATAATTGAAAATCTATGGATAGACCTTAAAAGAGCAGTGCGTCACAGACAGCCCAGGAATCTTAAAGAACTGGAAGACTTTTGTAAGGAAGAATGGGCGAAGATACCTCAAACAAGAATTGAAAGACTCTTGGCTGGCTACAAAAAGCGTTTACAAGCTGTGATACCTGCCAAAGGGGGCAGTACAAGGTATTAACTCTGCAGGGCGCCCAAACTATTGCAGATGCCATTTTTTGTTTTCTGTTCTTTTGATAGTGTAAATGATGGAAATAAAATCAAACTTTTTTTGACATGTTATAAGAATGTCTAATCTGTAATTTGATACCTTTTGGAGATTTTTCCATCTTTCCTTGGCTTCTTTTTGCACATTAAAATGAATTTTTGCCTGGGGTGCCCAAACTTTCGATCCCCACTGTATATATATATATATATATATATACATACATACATACATGCACATACAGTACACATATATATATATACGCATGTATATATATATATATATATTTATATCATATGTGTGTGTGTTTATATATATATATATATATATGTATACACGTGTATATATGTATGCACATGGATATATATGTACTATAAGTAAACTTTTTTTATGCTTTTACAAGTGCCACCAGGAAGACAGCAGGCTGCAGAGGACGCTAGACAACCATTAATAATACTCATGCAGCAAAAAAAAAAATTGGGTGGAGGGGGGTTTCTGGGTGCTCGGAACCCCCCCCCCTGGGTGCGCCACTGTACTGCGGCTGCAACAGCCAAGAAGCAGTGCCCCACTGAACAAACAGCCCTTCAGGATGTTGGTCCTGCAGCGGGGAAGCGGCTCTGCACCTCGCAAGGCTGGTGACCATCCCACCCTAACTCCCACGGCGCAGGTATGCTGTTGCTCAGAAGCATACCGAAAAAAACTAAAAGTTTTAAATGAAATTGAAGAAAACTCTCTGGAGCTGCAGAGCTGTGCATCCTCTCCTGAGGGCACTTTTTTCGAAACGGTCTGTGGGAGGGGGCATAGAGGGGAGAGGCCAGCATACCCAGTTTAAGAAATTTAAAGTGCACTAGCTCCTTTGGACCCATCTATACCCATCGTACTAGTTTCCCCCAATACCCCTTATGGATGCTAGAGACACTTAATTTTTACAAAAGTATGAGGAAATGTTAATTTTCACCTAATTTTGTAGATTAAAAAGATAACTATGCCCCATACACACAAAATAATAATAATCTTTAATATAGTCCTGATGTCCCTAAACCAAACAGGATTTCAAGACAAATTGATAAGTTTAATTGAATCAAAAGGGTGTGACTGACACCAGCATCCCGATGTTCAGAATACAGACAGGGGTTGGATAAGTATGCTTACCCTCCCCCCTTACCCCCTAACTTTTTTTTCCTGCAGCCTAATCCAAATGCCTACCGGCGTCTGTATTTCAAATTGTGATGAGCGGGTTCGGTTCCTCGGAAACCAAACCCCCCCGAACTTCACCCATTTTACACAGGTCCGAAGCATACTCGGATTCTCCCGTATGGCTCGGTTAACCCGAGCGCGCCCGAACGTCATCATCCCGCTGTTGGATTCTCGCGAGATTCGGATTCTATATAAGGAGCCGCGCGTCGCCGCCATTTTCACTCGTGCATTGGAAATGTTAGGGAGAGGACGTGGCTGGCGTCCTCTCCGTTTATTAATGTTGCTGCAAATATTTGTGCTTATTGCTTAATTGTGGGGACTGGGGAGCACCAGTATTATATAGGAGGAGTACAGTGCAGAGTTTTGCTGATCAGTGACCACCAGTTTTATCCATTCTCTGCCTGAAAAACACTCCATATCTGTGCTCAGTGTGCTGCATATATCTGTGCTCACACTGCTTTATTGTGGGGATTGGTGACCAGCAGTATTATATAGGAGGAGTACAGTGCAGAATTTTGCTGACCAGTGACCACCAGTATACGTTGTCTGCCTGAAAAACGCTCCATATCTGTGCTCAGTGTGCTGCATATATCTGTGCTCACACTGCTTTATTGTGGGTACTGGGGACCACCAGTATATTATATAGGAGGAGAACAGTGCAGAGTTTTGCTGACCAGTGACCACCAGTATACGTTGTCTGCCTGAAAAACGCTCCATATCTGTGCTCAGTGTGCTGCATATATCTGTGCTCACACTGCTTTATTGTGGGTACTGGGGACCACCAGTATATTATATAGGAGGAGTACAGTGCAGAGTTTTGCTGACCAGTGACCACCAGTATATATAGCAGTACGGTACGGAAGGCCACTGCTCTACCTACCTCTGTGTCGTCAAGTATACTATCCATCTAGATTATATACCTGTGGTGCATTTTAGTTTTGCAGTTTGCGGACAGTGACCACCAGTATATATAGCAGTACGGTACGGAAGGCCACTGCTCTACCTACCTCTGTGTCGTCAAGTATACTATCCATCTAGATTCTATACCTGTGGTGCATTTTAGTTTTGCAGTTTGCTGACAGTGACCACCAGTATATATAGCAGTACGGTACGGAAGGCAACTGCTCTACCTACCTCTGTGTCATCAAGTATACTATCCATCTAGATTCTATACCTGTGGTGCATTTTAGTTTTGCAGTTTGCTTACAGTGACCACCAGTATATATAGCAGTACGGTATGGAAGGCCACTGCTCTACCTACCTCTGTGTCATCAAGTATACTATCCATCTAGATTCTATACCTGTGGTGCATTTTAGTTTTGCAGTTTGCTTACAGTGACCACCAGTATATATAGCAGTACGGTATGGAAGGCCACTGCTCTACCTACCTCTGTGTCGTCAAGTAAACTATCCATCTAGATTCTATACCTGTGGTGCATTTTAGTTTTGCAGTTTGCTGACAGTGACCACCAGTATATATAGCAGTACGGTACGGAAAGGCCACTGCTCTACCTACCTCTGTGTCGTCAAGTATACTATCCATCCATACCTGTGGTGCATTTCAGTTGTGCGCAGTATATATAGTAGTAGGCCATTGCTATTGATACTGGCATATAATTCCACACATTAAAAAATGGAGAACAAAAATGTGGAGGGTAAAATAGGGAAAGATCAAGATCCACTTCCACCTCATGCTGAAGCTGCTGCCACTAGTCATGGCCGAGACGATGAAATGCCATCAACGTCGTCTGCCAAGGCCGATGCCCAATGTCATAGTAGAGAGCATGTAAAATCCAAAAAACAAAAGTTCAGTAAAATGACCAAAAAATCTAAATTAAAAGCGTCTGAGGAGAAGCATAAACTTGCCAATATGCCATTTACGACACGGAGTGGCAAGGAACGGCTGAGGCCCTGGCCTATGTTCATGGCTAGTGGTTCAGCTTCACATGAGGATGGAAGCACTCATCCTCTCGCTAGAAAACTGCAGTGCCACTCCTAGATGGGCCTGGTGTTTGTGTCGGCCACTTGTGTCGCTTAG
Organism: Pseudophryne corroboree; assembly: GCF_028390025.1. NCBI lineage: Eukaryota > Metazoa > Chordata > Amphibia > Anura > Myobatrachidae > Pseudophryne > Pseudophryne corroboree. The sequence continues at coordinate 144,445,979 of NC_086448.1, read as the reverse complement.
CTTAGTCACACAGCGACCTTGGTGCGCCTCTTTTTTTCTTTGCATCATGTGCTGTTTGGGGACAATTTTTTTGAAGTGCCATCCTGTCTGACACTGCAGTGCCACTCCTAGATGGGCCAGGTGTTTGTGTCGGCCACTTGGGTCGCTTAGCTTAGCCATCCAGCGACCTCGGTGTAAATTTTAGGACTAAAAATAATATTGTGAGGTGTGAGGTATTCAGAATAGACTGAAAATGAGTGGAAATTATGGTTATTGAGGTTAATAATGCTATGGGATCAAAATGACCCCCAAATTCTATGATTTAAGCTGTTTTTGAGGGTTTTTTGTAAAAAAACACCCAAATCCAAAACACACCCGAATCCGACAAAAAAAATTACCGGTCTGGTATTTCCTGACCACATCCCGAATGAAAGGATGATTCCAAAGTGACAGATTTTGAGACTTCTATGTGATTTTTATTCCATTGCACAGTGCTCCCCTAACAGTTTCAACCTCTCCACACACCTTGGTGCACTTTAAGCTTGTGCAGGAGTTTCTCAAGATGTGCCTATAGGGGGTAATTCTGAGTTGATCGCAGCAGGAACTTTGTTAGCAGTTGGGCAAAGCCATGGGTCTAATTCTGAGTTGATCGCAGCAGCAAATTTGTTAGCAATTGGGCAAAACCATGTGCACCCACCGCACGTCACTGCTGCAGGGGGGACAGATATAACATGTGCAGAGAGAGAGTTAGATTTGGGTGGGTTATTTTGTTTCTGTGCAGGGTAAATACTGGCTGCTTTATTTTTACACTGCAATTTAGATTTCAGATTGAACACACCACACCCAAATCTAACTCTCTCTGCACATGTTATATCTGCCCCCCCTGCAGGGCACATGGTTTTGCCCAACTGCTAACAAAGTTCCTGCTGCGATCAACTCAGAATTACCCCCATAGGGGGTCATTCCGAGTTGTTCGCTCGTTGACGATTTTTGCAACAGAGCGATTAAGGCAAAAATGCGCATGCGCATGATATGCAGTGCGCATGCGCTAAGTATTTTAGCACAAAACTTAGTAGATTTACACACGTCCGAATGAAGAATTTTCATCGTTGAAGTTATCGGAGTGTGATTGACAGGAAGTGGGTGTTTCTGGGCGGAAACTGGCCATTTTCAGGGAGTGTGCAGAAAAACGCAGCCGTGCCAGGCTAAAACGCGGGAATGTCTGGAGAAACGGGGGAGTGGCTGGCCGAACGCAGGGCGCGTGTGTGACGTTAAACCAGGAACGAAACGGGCTGAGCTGATCGCAGTGTAGGAGTAAGTCTCGAGCTACTCAGAAACTGCTAAGAATTTTCTATACGCAATTCTGCTAATCTTTCGTTCGCTATTCTGCTCAGCTAAGATACACTCCCAGAGGGTGGCGGCCTAGCGTGTGCAATGCTGCTAAAAGCAGCTAGCGAGCGAACAACTCGGAATGAGGGCCATAGTGCATAGTCGGTAGGGAGCAGAGGGAAGGAAAGGTAAGCACATAGGTCACCATGCTGCTTAGGCATTCATAAGTAAGTAAAAAGAAAAGTACTCTCTTTGAGGCATCACCCCATTAGAGGTAATTTAAAACAAAACGTTTATTAATTCTAGTAATAGAAGGCTAATGCTGCTCCTCACCTTTTGGGGGGGAATTCAAGTGTATTGCCTGCAGTTGCCACTAGAAGGCATCTAACGGAGCAATTAAAGTGTTGCTCTGTTTGGACGCACACAGCCGCCGGTGCGGACATTACTGTTACGTTGTTCTGTCATTTTGATGGGCTGGTAACTAATACAGTATAAAATGCATGCAAGTGAGGCAAACAAAAACAAAAGACAAGAATATAAAAATAACCAAAATGGTATTAACAGGTCTGGATCATCAATAACTCCATATGTCCTCAAAATGTGTAAGGATATCCCTTTCTATGGAGTAGTTATGTAGATCCAAAAGATAGTGTGTCAGTAAGTGTAATAGCTTCATTCAATGTGACATACTGGGTACACAATGGTATATATATCTGCAGATCAATTGATCTGCAGATATATCTACAGACGGACCGGGCAGGGTGTTGAGCATACACACTGCCCGTTCCGTCGGGACTGATGTCACGAACTAGGCTGGCGTTTACATGCGCCTGCCCAGTTCAGTTGTCACTCAACGTCGGCATCTGCAGCAAGCGTACGGGCGGGCGGCTGACCACCTTAACACACAGGACGATGCGCCAATATATCGTTAGATATATTGGCCATCGGCTGTGCTTCAGGTACGACGCGATATGTCTGTGAGCGATGGCGTTCCCGGACATATCGCTCATACACACTGGCTGACGGACACGTGATTTATCGTCCGTTCAATAGAACAGCCGATATATCGGCCAGTGTATACTAGAGATGAGCGGGTTCGGTTTCTCTGAATCCGAACCCGCACGAACTTCATGTTTTTTTTCACGGGTCCGAGCGACTCGGATCTTCCCGCCTTGCTCGGTTAACCCGAGCGCGCCCGAACGTCATCATGACGCTGTCGGATTCTCGCGAGACTCGGATTCTATATAAGGAGCCGCGCGTCACCGCCATTTTCACACGTGCATTGAGATTGATAGGGAGAGGACGTGGCTGGCGTCCTCTCCATTTAGATTAGGAGAGAGAGAGATTGACCTGAGGCTGATACTGTAGAAGAGAGTGCAGAGTTTAGTGACTGACCACAGTGACCACCAGCAGTGCAGTTGTTTTATTTAATATATCCGTTCTCTGCCTGAAAAAAACGGTACACACAGTGACTCAGTCACATACCATATCTGTGTGCACTGCTCAGCCCAGTGTGCTGCATGCCTGCATCATCTATGTATATATTATATATCTGACTGTGCTCAGCTCACACAGCTTATAATTGTGGGGGAGACTGGGGAGCACTGCAGTGCCAGTTATAGGTTATAGCAGGAGCCAGGAGTACAAGACAGTCACATACCATATCTGTGTGCACTGCTCAGCCCAGTGTGCTGCATCATCTATATATATTATATATCTGACTGTGCTCAGCTCACACAGCTTATAATTGTGGGGGAGACTGGGGAGCACTGCAGTGCCAGTTATAGGTTATAGCAGGAGCCAGGAGTACATATTATATTAAAATTAAACAGTGCACACTTTTGCTGCAGGAGTGCCACTGCCAGTGTGACTGACCAGTGACCTGACCACACTGACCACCAGTATAGTTAGTAGTATACTATATTGTGATTGCCTGAAAAAGTTAAACACTCGTCGTGTGACTTCACTTGTGTGGTGTTTTTTTTTTTTATTCTATAAAAAACTCATTCTGCTGACAGACAGTGTCCAGCAGGTCCGTCATTATATAATATATATACCTGTCCGGCTGCAGTAGTGATATATATATATTTTTTATATCATTATTTATCATCCAGTCGCAGCAGACACAGTACGGTAGTTCACGGCTGTAGCTACCTCTGTGTCGGCACTCGGCAGTCCATCCATAATTGTATACCACCTACCCGTGGTTTTTTTTTCTTTCTTCTTTATACATACATACTACTACATCTCTTTATCAACCAGTCTATATTAGCAGCAGACACAGTACAGTACGGTAGTTCACGGCTGTGGCTACCTCTGTGTCGGCACTCGGCAGTCCGTCCATAATTGTATACCACCTAACCGTGGTTTTTTTTTTCTTTCTTCTTTATACATACATACTACGACATCTCTTTATCAACCAGTCTATATTAGCAGCAGACACAGTACAGTACGGTAGTTCACGGCTGTGGCTACCTCTGTGTCGGCACTCGGCAGTCCGTCCATAATTGTATACCACCTAACCGTGGTTTTTTTTTCTTTCTTCTTTATACATACATACTACGACATCTCTTTATCAACCAGTCTATATTAGCAGCAGACACAGTACAGTACGGTAGTTCACGGCTGTGGCTACCTCTGTGTCGGCACTCGGCAGTCCGTCCATAATTGTATACCACCTAACCGTGGTTTTTTTTTCTTTCTTCTTCATACATACATACTACGACATCTCTTTATCAACCAGTCTATATTAGCAGCAGACACAGTACAGTACGGTAGTTCACGGCTGTGGCTACCTCTGTGTCGGCACTCGGCAGTCCGTCCATAATTGTATACCACCTACCCGTGGTTTTTTTTTCTTTCTTCTTCATACATACATACTACTACATCTCTTTATCAACCAGTCTATATTAGCAGCAGACACAGTACAGTACGGTAGTTCACGGCTGTGGCTACCTCTGTGTCGGCACTCGGCAGTCCGTCCATAATTGTATACCACCTACCCGTGGTTTTTTTTTCTTTCTTCTTCATACATACATACTACGACATCTCTTTATCAACCAGTCTATATTAGCAGCAGACACAGTACAGTACGGTAGTTCACGGCTGTGGCTACCTCTGTGTCGGCACTCGGCAGTCCGTCCATAATTGTATACCACCTAACCGTGGTTTTTTTTTCTTTCTTCTTCATACATACATACTACGACATCTCTTTATCAACCAGTCTATATTAGCAGCAGACACAGTACGGTAGTTCACGGCTGTAGCTACCTCTGTGTCGGCACTCGGCAGTCCATCCATAATTGTATACTAGTATCCATCCATCTCCATTGTTTACCTGAGGTGCCTTTTAGTTGTGCCTATTAAAATATGGAGAACAAAAATGTTGAGGTTCCAAAATTAGGGAAAGATCAAGATCCACTTCCACCTCGTGCTGAAGCTGCTGCCACTAGTCATGGCCGAGACGATGAAATGCCAGCAACGTCGTCTGCCAAGGCCGATGCCCAATGTCATAGTACAGAGCATGTCAAATCCAAAACACCAAATATCAGTAAAAAAAGGACTCCAAAACCTAAAATAAAATTGTCGGAGGAGAAGCGTAAACTTGCCAATATGCCATTTACCACACGGAGTGGCAAGGAACGGCTGAGGCCCTGGCCTATGTTCATGGCTAGTGGTTCAGCTTCACATGAGGATGGAGGCACTCAGCCTCTCGCTAGAAAAATGAAAAGACTCAAGCTGGCAAAAGCAGTAGCACCGCAAAGAACTGTGCGTTCTTCGAAATCCCAAATCCACAAGGAGAGTCCAATTGTGTCGGTTGCGATGCCTGACCTTCCCAACACTGGACGTGAAGAGCATGCGCCTTCCACCATTTGCACGCCCCCTGCAAGTGCTGGAAGGAGCACCCGCAGTCCAGTTCCTGATAGTCAGATTGAAGATGTCAGTGTTGAAGTACACCAGGATGAGGAGGATATGGGTGTTGCTGGCGCTGGGGAGGAAATTGACCAGGAGGATTCTGATGGTGAGGTGGTTTGTTTAAGTCAGGCACCCGGGGAGACACCTGTTGTCCGTGGGAGGAATATGGCCGTTGACATGCCTGGTGAAAATACCAAAAAAATCAGCTCTTCGGTGTGGAACTATTTCAACAGAAATGCGGACAACAGGTGTCAAGCCGTGTGTTCCCTTTGTCAAGCTGTAATAAGTAGGGGTAAGGACGTTAACCACCTCGGAACATCCTCCCTTATACGTCACCTGCAGCGCATTCATAATAAGTCAGTGACAAGTTCAAAAACTTTGGGTGACAGCGGAAGCAGTCCACTGACCAGTAAATCCCTTCCTCTTGTAACCAAGCTCACGCAAACCACCCCACCAACTCCCTCAGTGTCAATTTCCTCCTTCCCCAGGAATGCCAATAGTCCTGCAGGCAATGTCACTGGCAATTCTGACGAGTCCTCTCCTGCCTGGGATTCCTCCGATGCATCCTTGCGTGTAACGCCTACTGCTGCTGGCGCTGCTGTTGTTGCTGCTGGGAGTCGATGGTCATCCCAGAGGGGAAGTCGTAAGCCCACTTGTACTACTTCCAGTAAGCAATTGACTGTTCAACAGTCCTTTGCGAGGAAGATGAAATATCACAGCAGTCATCCTGCTGCAAAGCGGATAACTGAGGCCTTGACAACTATGTTGGTGTTAGACGTGCGTCCGGTATCCGCCGTTAGTTCACAGGGAACTAGACAATTTATTGAGGCAGTGTGCCCCCGTTACCAAATACCATCTAGGTTCCACTTCTCTAGGCAGGCGATACCGAGAATGTATACGGACCTCAGAAAAAGACTCACCAGTGTCCTAAAAAATGCAGTTGTACCCAATGTCCACTTAACCACGGACATGTGGACAAGTGGAGCAGGGCAGGGTCAGGACTATATGACTGTGACAGCCCACTGGGTAGATGTATGGACTCCCGCCGCAAGAACAGCAGCGGCGGCACCAGTAGCAGCATCTCGCAAACGCCAACTCTTTCCTAGGCAGGCTACGCTTTGTATCACCGGTTTCCAGAATACGCACACAGCTGAAAACCTCTTACGGCAACTGAGGAAGATCATCGCGGAATGGCTTACCCCAATTGGACTCTCCTGTGGATTTGTGGCATCGGACAACGCCAGCAATATTGTGTGTGCATTAAATATGGGCAAATTCCAGCACGTCCCATGTTTTGCACATACCTTGAATTTGGTGGTGCAGAATTATTTAAAAAACGACAGGGGCGTGCAAGAGATGCTGTCGGTGGCCAGAAAAATTGCGGGACACTTTCGGCGTACAGGCACCACGTACAGAAGACTGGAGCACCACCAAAAACTACTGAACCTGCCCTGCCATCATCTGAAGCAAGAAGTGGTAACGAGGTGGAATTCAACCCTCTATATGCTTCAGAGGTTGGAGGAGCAGCAAAAGGCCATTCAAGCCTATACAATTGAGCACGATATAGGAGGTGGAATGCACCTGTCTCAAGCGCAGTGGAGAATGATTTCAACGTTGTGCAAGGTTCTGATGCCCTTTGAACTTGCCACACGTGAAGTCAGTTCAGACACTGCCAGCCTGAGTCAGGTCATTCCCCTCATCAGGCTTTTGCAGAAGAAGCTGGAGACATTGAAGGAGGAGCTAACACGGAGCGATTCCGCTAGGCATGTGGGACTTGTGGATGGAGCCCTTAATTCGCTTAACAAGGAACGGGTGGTCAATCTGTTGAAATCAGAGCACTACATTTTGGCCACCGTGCTCGATCCTAGATTTAAAGCCTACCTTGGATCTCTCTTTCCGGCAGACACAAGTCTGCTGGGGTTGAAAGACCTGCTGGTGAGAAAATTGTCAAGTCAAGCGGAACGCGACCTGTCAACATCTCCTCCTTCACATTCTCCCGCAACAGGGGGTGCGAGGAAAAGGCTCAGAATTCCGAGCCCACCCGCTGGCGGTGATGCAGGGCAGTCTGGAGCGACTGCTGATGCTGACATCTGGTCCGGACTGAAGGACCTGACAACGATTACGGACATGTCGTCTACTGTCACTGCATATGATTCTCTCACCATTGAAAGAATGGTGGAGGATTATCACACAGTCCATACTTATACTGGCAGGAAAAAGAGGCAATTTGGAGGCCATTGCACAAACTGGCTTTATTCTACCTAAGTTGCCCTCCCACAAGTGTGTACTCCGAAAGAGTGTTTAGTGCCGCCGCTCACCTTGTCAGCAATCGGCGTACGAGGTTACATCCAGAAAATGTGGAGAAGATGATGTTCATTAAAATGAATTATAATCAATTCCTCCGCGGAGACATTGACCAGCAGCAATTGCCTCCACAAAGTACACAGGGAGCTGAGATGGTGGATTCCAGTGGGGACGAATTGATAATCTGTGAGGAGGGGGATGTACACGGTGATATATCGGAGGGTGATGATGAGGTGGACATCTTGCCTCTGTAGAGCCAGTTTGTGCAAGGAGAGATTAATTGCTTCTTTTTTGGGGGGGGTCCAAACCAACCCGTCATATCAGTCACAGTCGTGTGGCAGACCCTGTCACTGAAATGATGGGTTGGTTAAAGTGTGCATGTCCTGTTTTGTTTATACAACATAAGGGTGGGTGGGAGGGCCCAAGGACAATTCCATCTTGCACCTCTTTTTTCTTTTCTTTTTCTTTGCGTCATGTGCTGTTTGGGGAGGGTTTTTTGGAAGGGACATCCTGCGTGACACTGCAGTGCCACTCCTAAATGGGCCCGGTGTTTGTGTCGGCCACTAGGGTCGCTAATCTTACTCACACAGTCAGCTACCTCATTGCGCCTCTTTTTTTCTTTGCGTCATGTGCTGATTGGGGAGGGTTTTTTGGAAGGGACATCCTGCGTGACACTGCAGTGCCACTCCTAAATGGGCCCGGTGTTTGTGTCGGCCACTAGGGTCGCTAATCTTACTCACACAGTCAGCTACCTCATTGCGCCTCTTTTTTTCTTTGCGTCATGTGCTGATTGGGGAGGGTTTTTTGGAAGGGACATCCTGCATGACACTGCAGTGCCACTCCTAAATGGGCCCGGTGTTTGTGTCGGCCACTAGGGTCGCTAATCTTACTCACACAGTCAGCTACCTCATTGCGCCTCTTTTTTTCTTTGCGTCATGTGCTGATTGGGGAGGGTTTTTTGGAAGGGACATCCTGCGTGACACTGCAGTGCCACTCCTAAATGGGCCCGGTGTTTGTGTCGGCCACTAGGGTCGCTAATCTTACTCACACAGTCAGCTACCTCATTGCGCCTCTTTTTTTCTTTGCGTCATGTGCTGATTGGGGAGGGTTTTTTGGAAGGGACATCCTGCGTGACACTGCAGTGCCACTCCTAAATGGGCCCGGTGTTTGTGTCGGCCACTAGGGTCGCTAATCTTACTCACACAGTCAGCTACCTCATTGCGCCTCTTTTTTTCTTTGCGTCATGTGCTGATTGGGGAGGGTTTTTTGGAAGGGACATCCTGCGTGACACTGCAGTGCCACTCCTAAATGGGCCCGGTGTTTGTGTCGGCCACTAGGGTCGCTAATCTTACTCACACAGTCAGCTACCTCATTGCGCCTCTTTTTTTCTTTGCGTCATGTGCTGATTGGGGAGGGTTTTTTGGAAGGGACATCCTGCGTGACACTGCAGTGCCACTCCTAAATGGGCCCGGTGTTTGTGTCGGCCACTAGGGTCGCTAATCTTACTCACACAGTCAGCTACCTCATTGCGCCTCTTTTTTTCTTTGCGTCATGTGCTGATTGGGGAGGGTTTTTTGGAAGGGACATCCTGCGTGACACTGCAGTGCCACTCCTAAATGGGCCCGGTGTTTGTGTCGGCCACTAGGGTCGCTAATCTTACTCACACAGTCAGCTACCTCATTGCGCCTCTTTTTTTCTTTGCGTCATGTGCTGATTGGGGAGGGTTTTTTGGAAGGGACATCCTGCGTGACACTGCAGTGCCACTCCTAAATGTGCCCGGTGTTTGTGTCGGCCACTAGGGTCGCTAATCTTACTCACACAGTCAGCTACCTCATTGCGCCTCTTTTTTTCTTTGCGTCATGTGCTGATTGGGGAGGGTTTTTTGGAAGGGACATCCTGCGTGACACTGCAGTGCCACTCCTAAATGGGCCCGGTGTTTGTGTCGGCCACTAGGGTCGCTAATCTTACTCACACAGTCAGCTACCTCATTGCGCCTCTTTTTTTCTTTGCGTCATGTGCTGATTGGGGAGGGTTTTTTGGAAGGGACATCCTGCGTGACACTGCAGTGCCACTCCTAAATGGGCCCGGTGTTTGTGTCGGCCACTAGGGTCGCTAATCTTACTCACACAGTCAGCTACCTCATTGCGCCTCTTTTTTTCTTTGCGTCATGTGCTGATTGGGGAGGGTTTTTTGGAAGGGACATCCTGCGTGACACTGCAGTGCCACTCCTAAATGGGCCCGGTGTTTGTGTCGGCCACTAGGGTCGCTAATCTTACTCACACAGTCAGCTACCTCATTGCGCCTCTTTATTTCTTTGCGTCATGTGCTGATTGGGGAGGGTTTTTTGGAAGGGACATCCTGCGTGACACTGCAGTGCCACTCCTAAATGGGCCCGGTGTTTGTGTCGGCCACTAGGGTCGCTAATCTTACTCACACTGTCAGCTACCTCATTGCGCCTCTTTTTTTCTTTGCGTCATGTGCTGATTGGGGAGGGTTTTTTGGAAGGGACATCCTGCGTGACACTGCAGTGCCACTCCTAAATGGGCCCGGTGTTTGTGTCGGCCACTAGGGTCGCTAATCTTACTCACACAGTCAGCTACCTCATTGCGCCTCTTTTTTTCTTTGCGTCATGTGCTGATTGGGGAGGGTTTTTTGGAAGGGACATCCTGCGTGACACTGCAGTGCCACTCCTAAATGGGCCCGGTGTTTGTGTCGGCCACTAGGGTCGCTAATCTTACTCACACAGTCAGCTACCTCATTGCGCCTCTTTTTTTCTTTGCGTCATGTGCTGATTGGGGAGGGTTTTTTGGAAGGGACATCCTGCGTGACACTGCAGTGCCACTCCTAAATGGGCCCGGTGTTTGTGTCGGCCACTAGTGTCGCTTAGCTTAGTCATCCAGCGACCTTGGTGCAAATTTTAGGACTAAAAATAATATTGTGAGGTGTGAGGTATTCAGAATAGACTGAAAATGAGTGGAAATTATGGTTTTTGAGGTTAATAATAATATGGGATCAAAATGACCCCCAAATTCTATGATTTAAGCTGTTTTTTAGTGTTTTTTTAAAAAAACACCCGAATCCAAAACACACCCCAATCCGACAAAAAAAATTCGGTGAGGTTTTGCCAAAACGCGGTCGAACCCAAAACACGGCCGCGGAACCGAACCCAAAACCAAAACACAAAACCCGAAAAATTTCAGGCGCTCATCTCTAGTGTATACGCTCCATTAGATATATATCATGAAAACTGACCAAGTTATCTGTGACAAATTTCTACTTAGCCGCAGCTGGCATAAAAATAGAGGCAAAGAACCAAGACAGCGTGTCCTCAAATCAGGTGGCCTGTATCTACTAGTGGTAACAGAGGTACTACGCCACTCAATATGTAATACAGCATGTGTGGTATAGATGAGAGATATTTGTATATATTTCTCGTTTGGTTCTATTTGCCTCAACTGATGTGATTCATTTTTTTACTGTATTATTAAACGTTATGTTTAACTTACCTTGAGTAGGGTGAGTGCCCCAAACAAAGGCTTTTTCTTTCTCATTACCTATACCTGTATTTTACTTTCATGGGTGCACCTCCAGTGCTCTGTTAGCAATTGGCCCTTAGTGGCATGATATTCTGCCCGCACATGGATTTCCCTTTCTAACATTATCATATACAGCATACACCCTCCCCATGGGTTATTGCTTAGGCATTCAGACCACCTTTTTGCTAAACTCATTGCCCCCAGTAATCTTATGGAGCACCAAGCCCTTCTAGGCACTGTAGTGTGTAGTGCTCCTGCTCTCTCCACTGCTCCCAACAACAACAACACATGACTGTGGAGGAGTCACTGACTGTCTCTCTCATCATGGACTCGGAGCATAAAATCACATCACACTGCTTAGTCAATTCTCAATTAGAAAGATACACAAAACAGATTTTCCTCAGCACACCAAGGGGCACAGGGGGTCATTCCAACCCGATCGTTCGCTGCAGTTTATCGCAGCGCAGCGATCGGGTCTGAACTGCGCATACGCCGGCACCGGAGTGCGTCAGCGCATGCCGTTGTTCCCTAGCGATCGTCTGGGCGGGAGGGGGGCGGCATGGTGGCGTTTGCCCGTCGTTATGGGGGTGTAATCCGGCCAATGCAGGTGTGGCCGGACCGTGCGGGGGGCGGGCCGCAGCGACTGCATGACGTCACACGCAGCCGCTGCGACCAGGGGCAGCGACGATCAACTCCCGGCCAGCCGCAGGAGCTGCGCTGGCCGGGAGTTACTCCACAGGTATAAAAGCATCGCCGCTGTGCAATTCTTTTGTACTTGTGTGCAAGGGGCCGGACTGACATGCGGGGCGGACTAGCCCTGTGCTGGGTGTTCCACCGCATGTCTGGGAACATGATCGTAGCTGTGCTAAATTTAGCACAGCTACGATCAACTCGGAATGACCCCCATTAGCAATAAGATTTGAAAAACTACATGGTAGTAGATAATTCAGAGATCTAAGTTACATACAGTATATGTTAGTTACATAGAAGATTCTCAATTAGTCTGGGACTTACTTGCGTGACTATACTTGATCCTCTAGTGTTCTATTTGTGAATGAGCCCCAAGTCCTGGCATGACTGTAAGTTTACCTACTACTATGCTGACATGGAATCAAGTTTAGAAGTATGTCTTTTCTTTTGCTGTTTTTTGGCATTCAGTATGCCGGCTGTTGGGATCCCGGCGCTCAGTATACCGGCACCGGAATCCCGACACCGAGCATACCGACACATATTCTCCCTCTTGGGGGTCCACGACCCCCCTGGAGGGAGAATAAATAGAGTGGCGCCACAGTATGCTGGCCACCGGCATAACATACTACACCCGTTTTTTCAGGATATGGAATAATGTTACTATAACATAATAATTACAGATGTGTCCTCATACACGATCTTCTATACATCATATGGCGTGAAGAACCCAGCGCAACTGAGCCGCTCTAAGAGGTGTAGTATATAGACTTTTTCTTAAAGTTTTGCATCTACAGTAATTGTCACCAGTGATGCAGCAAAACGCTACTGAAAGGGCTCCATCTGTTATGCACACCAGTGCCAGCAGGAATGTACTGGTGTCTGAACGGTGAGGGATGCAAAACAAATGAACTCACAGGCAGACTGGGGAATATGACATTACATACACAGAAGGTGATAGGGTAACAAAATAAACACAAAGTGAACAGAGAAGCCCAAAGGCTAAGAAACTGGGTGTCTCCCTAATATTAGTAATGCTCAGATGGAAAGCAGCAAGATGTAGTGATTTAATACGTAGAGAACCCGAAATGCTGTTGCTAAGGGCAACAGCAAAACCCTAAAGGGTTACCAACGGGTGTGGCAGTAAACTCCTTGGTCAGAGATGGAATAATAGACACAAGGAGAGTCTCCACAATCCTAGTCCTCACTTGCAGTGCACTGGTTCAGCTTACTGCCACTAAACTGACACCTGAACACCTTGCACAGTGAGAAAGGATTTTGGCAGGCAAGTCTGAGAATACAGCCGCAAACTTGCTAGGTTCACAGAGTAGCAAAAGAACCCCAGCAGGTTAAACGACTGACTCCAGTCTTACTGCTAGGTCTGGATTGGCAGAGTGTAATACCAAATCCCAAGGCCTATTTGCAGTAAGCAACAAACAAATACAAAGTTTACACAGTACTAGCTAGCTTTCAGGAACTGACTAACCAACAAAGATTCAGCAGCATCTGCCTAACCTGAGAAGAGGGTTTATATAGCAGGTGCTGTCCACGCCCCACTCAGACCTCACAGACTGTGAGCACAAAAACCAGCACCGGATCCCCTGCCGTGCACAGAGCCTGTAACCACTGCACAGCAAAAGACCCGAACCGGAGTATCAGCTACGCTCAGGTTACTCCACTAGCACTTGTCTCCCGGTTGCCATGACGACGTGGCAGCACAGAGCAGGAGACCCTAACACCATCAAGCTAGCGGCGAGTCCATTCGTAGCACAAGTAAGTGCGTTGGTACTGCCAGACTCACAGGTTTTAGTTTGCAGCCACATAGGGCTGTGTACAAAAATCCATGAGTCCAGGGTGAGATCAGGCTGCAAGGTACAGTAGGTGAAGTGCGGTGCCATTGACGGCGTTCTACGCAGTCACGCATGTCCCTGGTTCTACACCATTGCAGTAGCAACTTGCCCCTTGGATTGACCCCAAAGTCTACCATAGATGCCATGCTGTGACTTTAACTACACAGTAATTCATTTTCAACACATACAATGTCGCAGATGAAGCACAACGGAATGCGGCATTAGAATAAGCTGCGATCGCTGTATCGTAGCAGCACTTTGTTTAGAATCAGACTCATTCCAACACGGATCTACAAATGTCATACATCAAATTGATCAGTATAATCTAGCAAATTACCCGCACCAGTTGTTTTTTTGTTTTTATTGGAAACCTTTTAATGAAGAATCACATCACATGCATTAAGTACATTGGTACGCAATACAGCAATAGGTATATGAAAACAAGTCCATATCTACAATTACTCATATCAGTACAAATGATCGTAAACCCCAGCATTCCCTATTTACATATCATAATCACATACTAAGAAATCATTGGTGTCAGAACATGGGCCCTCATTCCGAGTTGATCACTAGCTAGCTACTTTTTACAGCCGTGCAAACGTATAGTCGCCGCGCACGGGGAAGTGTATTTTCGCTTAGCAAGTGTGCGATTGCAGGTGCAGCAGAGTGGGACGAAAAAGTTTGAACTTACTCAGCCCTTGCGATCACTTCAGCCTGTCTGGTCCCGGAATTGACGTCAGACGCCCGCCCTGCAAACGCCTGCGTTTTCCCTACCACTCCCAGAAAACGGTCAGTTGACACCCATAAACGCCCTCTTTCTGTCAGTCTCCTTGAGATCGGTTGTCGCTAGAAGCAATGCACAGCAACGATGCTGTTTGTACCCGTACAACGCGCGTGCGCATTGCGGTGCATACGCATGCGCAGTAGTAACCTGATCGCTGAGCTGCAAAAATTGGCAGCGTGTGATCAACTCGGAATGACCCCCATGGTTCAAGCAGTAGTCATGAGATCTCTTCTGGCACCTGTTAATTATTTATATATATTTTTTTGTATTCGAGAAAGGTCTTATCTCATCCAAAATATATCTATCACTCATACTAAAGGTCGGTTTTAAGTCATCTAAATAAATGTTGTGTCTCAGGGGCTAAAAGGCACATTTACGATTAACTATTGTTTATAGAAAACATTTTTAAATGTTAGTAAATGTGCAATTTAGTCCACAAAACACAATATCAATTTTGGGTGATTTAAAATCGATTAAAATTGACATTATGATTAGTGATGAGCGGGTTCGGTTTCCGAGAAACCGAACCCACCCGAGCTTTACCTTTTTTACACGGGTCCGAGCAGACTCGGATCCTCCCGCCTTGCTCGGCTAACCCGAGCGCGCCCGAACGTCATCATCCCGCTGTCGGATTCTCGCGAGATTCGGATTCTATATAAGCATAAGCAGCCGCGCGTCGCCGCCATTTTCACACGTGCATTGAGATTGATAGGGAGAGGACGTGGCTGGCGTCCTCTCCGTTTATATACGAGACAGTTGATCTGATTGCTTAATTTGCTTGCTTATTTTACTATTGTGGGGAGAATTGGGGAGCAGCTGTTAGGAGGAGTACAGTGCAGAGTTTTGCTGATAGTGACCACCAGTTTTTTATCCGTTCTCTTCTCTGCCTGAAAAAAACGCTCCATACCATACCTGTGCTCAGTGTAGTGTGCTGCATGATATATCTGTGCTGAGTGCTCACACTGCTTAATTGTGGGTACTGGGGAACAGCTATAGCAGGAGTACAGTGCAGAGTTTTGCTGACAGTGACCACCAGTATACGTTTGTCTGCCTGAAAAACACTCCTGTGGCTTTTTTTTTATACTAGTAGTTTAGCAGTTTGCTGACAGTGTCCACCAGGTCCATTATACTGTATATAGCAGTACGGTAGGCCACTGCTGTACCTACCTCTGTGTCGTCACTCGTCATCCATAAAGTATACTATCCATCCATCTACATTGTATACCTGTGGTGGCTTTTTTTTTTATACTAGTAGTTTAGCAGTCTGCTGACAGTGTCCACCAGGTCCATTATACTGTATATAGCAGTACGGTAGGCCACTGCTGTACCTACCTCTGTGTCGTCACTCGTCATCCATAAAGTATACTATCCATCCATCTACATTGTATACCTGTGGTGGCTTTTTTTTTATACTAGTAGTTTAGCAGTCTGCTGACAGTGTCCACCAGGTCCATTATACTGTATATAGCAGTACGGTAGGACACTGCTGTACCTACCTCTGTGTCGTCACTCGTCATCCATTAAGTATACTATCCATCCATCTACATTGTATACCTGTGGTGGCTTTTTTTTATACTAGTAGTTTAGCAGTCTGCTGACAGTGTCCACCAGGTCCATTATACTGTATATAGCAGTACGGTAGGCCACTGCTGTACCTACCTCTGTGTCGTCACTCGTCATCCATAATGTATACCATCCATCTACATTGTATACCTGTGGTGGCTTTTTTTTTTATACTAGTAGTTTAGCAGTCTGCTGACAGTGTCCACCAGGTCCATTATACTGTATATAGCAGTACGGTAGGCCACTGCTGTACCTACCTCTGTGTCGTCACTCGTCATCCATAAAGTATACTATCCATCCATCTACATTGTATACCTGTGGTGGCTTTTTTTTTTATACTAGTAGTTTAGCAGTCTGCTGACAGTGTCCACCAGGTCCATTATACTGTATATAGCAGTACGGTAGGCCACTGCTGTACCTACCTCTGTGTCGTCACTCGTCATCCATAAAGTATACTATCCATCCATCTACATTGTATACCTGTGGTGGCTTTTTTTTTATACTAGTAGTTTAGCAGTCTGCTGACAGTGTCCACCAGGTCCATTATACTGTATATAGCAGTACGGTAGGCCACTGCTGTACCTACCTCTGTGTCGTCACTCGTCATCCATAAAGTATACTATCCATCCATCTACATTGTATACCTGTGGTGGCTTTTTTTTTATACTAGTAGTTTAGCAGTCTGCTGACAGTGTCCACCAGGTCCATTATACTGTATATAGCAGTACGGTAGGCCACTGCTGTACCTACCTCTGTGTCGTCGCTCGTCATCCATAAAGTATACTATCCATCCATCTACATTGTATACCTGTGGTGGCTTTTTTTTTATACTAGTAGTTTAGCAGTCTGCTGACAGTGTCCACCAGGTCCATTATACTGTATATAGCAGTACGGTAGGCCACTGCTGTACCTACCTCTGTGTCGTCACTCGTCATCCATTAAGTATACTATCCATCCATCTACATTGTATACCTGTGGTGGCTTTTTTTTTATACTAGTAGTTTAGCAGTCTGCTGACAGTGTCCACCAGGTCCATTATACTGTATATAGCAGTACGGTTGGCCACTGCTGTACCTACCTCTGTGTCGTCACTCATCATCCATAAAGTATACTATCCATCCATCTACATTGTATACCTGTGGTGGCTTTTTTTTATACTAGTAGTTTAGCAGTCTGCTGACTGTGTCCACCAGGTCCATTATACTGTATATAGCAGTACGGTAGGCCACTGCTGTACCTACCTCTGTGTCGTCACTCGTCATCCATTAAGTATACTATCCATCCATCTACACTGTATACCTGTGGTGGCTTTTTTTTTATACTAGTAGTTTAGCAGTCTGCTGACAGTGTCCACCAGGTCCATTATACTGTATATAGCAGTACGGTAGGCCACTGCTGTACCTACCTCTGTGTCGTCACTCGTCATCTATTAAGTATACTATCCATCCATCTACATTGTATACATGTGGTGGCTTTTTTTTATACTAGTAGTTTAGCAGTCTGCTGACAGTGTCCACCAGGTCCATTATACTGTATATAGCAGTACGGTAGACCACTGCTGTACCTACCTCTGTGTCGTCACTCGTCATCCATAAAGTATACTATCCATCCATCTACATTGTATACCTGTGGTGGCTTCTAGTTGTGTGCATTAAAATATGGAGAACAAAAATGTGGAGGTTAAAAAAATAGGGAAAGATCAAGATCCACTTCCACCTCGTGCTGAAGCTGCTGCCACTAGTCATGGCCGAGACGATGAAATGCCATCAACGTCGTCTGCCAAGGCCGATGCCCAATGTCATAGTACAGAGCATGTAAAATCCAAAACACAAAAGATCAGTAAAATGCCTCAAAAATCAAAATTAAAAGCGTCCGAGGAGAAGCGTAAACTTGCCAATATGCCATTTACGACACTGAGTGGCAAGGAACGGCTGAGGCCCTGGCCTATGTTCATGGCTAGTGGTTCAGCTTCACATGAGGATGGAAGCACTCATCCTCTCGCTAGAAAAAAGAAAAGACTTAAGCTGGCAAAAGCACAGCAAAGAACTGTGCGTTCTTCGAAATCACAAATCCCCAAGGAGAGTCCAATTGTGTCGGTTGCGATGCCTGACCTTCCCAACACTGGACGGGAAGAGCTTGCGCCTTCCACCATTTGCACGCCCCCTGCAAGTGCTGGAAGGAGCACCCGCAGTCCAGTTCCTGATAGTCAAATTGAAGATGTCAGTGTTGAAGTACACCAGGATGAGGATATGGGTGTTGCTTGCGCTGGGGAGGAAATTGACAAGGAGGATTCTGATGGTGAGGTGGTTTGTTTAAGTCAGGCACCCGGGGAGACACCTGTTGTCCGTGGGAGGAATATGGCCATTGACATGCCTGGTCAAAATACAAAAAAAATCAGCTCTTCGGTGTGGAATTATTTCAACACAAATGCGGACAACAGGTGTCAAGCCGTGTGTTGCCTTTGTCAAGCTGTAATAAGTAGGGGTAAGGACGTTAACCACCTCGGAACATCCTCCCTTATACGTCACCTGCAGCGCATTCATCATAAGTCAGTGACAAGTTCAAAAACTTGGGGCGACAGCGGAAGCAGTCCACTGACCAGTAAATCCCTTCCTCTTGTAACCAAGCTCCTGCAAACCACACCACCAACTCCCTCAGTGTCAATTTCCTCCTTACCCAGGAAAGCCAAAAGTCCTGCAGGCCATGTCACTGGCAAGTCTGACGAGTCCTCTCCTGCCTGGGATTCCTCCGATGCATCCTTGAGTGTAACGCCTACTGCTGCTGGCGCTGCTGTTGTTGCTGCTGGGAGTCGATGGTCATCCCAGAGGGGAAGTCGGAAGACCACTTGTACTACTTCCAGTAAGCAATTGACTGTACAACAGTCCTTTGCGAGGAAGATGAAATATCACAGCAGTCATCCTGCTGCAAAGCAGATAACTCAGGCCTTGGCAGCCTGGGCGGTGAGAAACGTGGTTCCGGTATCCATCGTTAATTCAGAGGCAACTATAGACTTGATTGAGGTACTGTGTCCCCGGTACCAAATACCATCTAGGTTCCATTTCTCTAGGCAGGCGATACCGAAAATGTACACAGACCTCAGAAAAAGACTCACCAGTGTCCTAAAAAATGCAGTTGTACCCAATGTCCACTTAACCACGGACATGTGGACAAGTGGAGCAGGGCAGACTCAGGACTATATGACTGTGACAGCCCACTGGGTAGATGTATTGCCTCCCGCTGCAAGAACAGCAGCGGCGGCACCAGTAGCAGCATCTCGCAAACGCCAACTCGTTCCTAGGCAGGCTACGCTTTGTATCACCGCTTTCCAGAATACGCACACAGCTGAAAACCTCTTACGGCAACTGAGGAAGATCATCGCAGAATGGCTTACCCCAATTGGACTCTCCTGGGGATTTGTGACATCGGACAATGCCAGCAATATTGTGCGTGCATTACATCTGGGCAAATTCCAGCACGTCCCATGTTTTGCACATACCTTGAATTTGGTGGTGCAGAATTATTTAAAAAAACTACAGGGGCGTGCAAGAGATGCTGTCGGTGGCCCGAAGAATTGCGGGCCACTTTCGGCGTTCAGGCACCGCGTACAGAAGACTGGAGCACCACCAAAAATACCTGAACCTGCCCTGCCATCATCTGAAGCAAGAGGTGGTAACGAGGTGGAATTTAACCCTTTATATGCCTCAGAGGATGGAGGAGCAGCAAAAGGCCATTCAAGCCTATACATCTGGCCACGATATAGGCAAAGGAGGTGGAATGCACCTGTCTCAAGCACAGTGGAGAATGATTTCAACGTTGTGCAAGGTTCTGCAACCCTTTGAACTTGCCACACGTGAAGTCAGTTCAGACGCTGCCAGCCTGAGTCAGGTCATTCCCTTCATCAGGCTTTTGCAGAAGAACCTGGAGACATTGAAGGAGGAGCTAAAACAGAGCGATTCCGCTAGGCATGTGGGACTTGTGGATGGAGCCCTTCATTCGCTTAACCAGGATTCACGGGTGGTCAATCTGTTGAAATCAGAGCACTACATTTTGGCCACCGTGCTCGATCCTAGATTTAAAACCTACGCTGTATCTCTCTTTCCGGCAGACACAAGTCTGCAGGGGTTCAAAGACCTGCTGGTGAGAAAATTGTCAAGTCAAGCGGAACGTGACCCGTCAACAGCTCCTCCTTCACATTCTCCCGCAACTGGGGGTGCGAGGAAAAGGCTAAGAATTCCGAGCCCACCCGCTGGCGGTGATGCAGGGCAGTCTGGAGCGAGTCCTGACATCTGGTCCGGACTGAAGGACCTGCCAACGATTACTGACATGTCGTCTACTGTCACTGCATATGATTCTCTCACCATTGAAAGAATGGTGGAGGATTATATGAGTGACCGCATCCAAGTAGGTACGTCAGACAGTCCGTACGGGATCCGGTCTGAAGATCGATAGTGTCTAGGTCGACAATGTTTAGGTCAACCACTATAGGTCGACAGTCACTAGGTCGACATGGATGGAAAGTCGACAGGGTTTCTAGGTCGACATGTGCTAGGTCGACAGGTCTAAAGGTCGACATGAGTTTTTCACTTTTTTTTTTTCATACTTAACGATCCACGTGGACTACGATTGGAACGGTAAAGTGTGCCGAATGAAGCGGTAGCGGAGCGAAGGCACCATGCCCGAAGCATGGCGAGCGAAGCGAGCCATGCGAGGGGACGCGGTGCACTAATTTGGGATCCCGGTCACTTTATGAAGAAAACGACACAAAAAAATATCCTCATGTCGACCTTTAGACCTGTCGGCCTAGCACATGTCGACCTAGAAACCCTGTCGACCTTCCATCCATGTTGACCTAGTGACTGTCGACCTATAGTGGTCGACCTAAACATTGTCGACCTAGATACTGTCGATAAAACAAACCACACCCAGTCCGTACGTATACTGTCAGGAAAAAGAGGCAATTTGGAGGCCCTTGCAGAAACTGGCTTTATTCTACCTAAGTTGCCCTCCCTCCAGTGTGTACTCCGAAAGAGTGTTTAGTGCAGCCGCTCACCTTGTCAGCAATCTTCGTACGAGGTTACTTCCAGAAAATGTGGAGAAGATGATGTTCATTAAAATGAATTATAATCAATTCCTCCGTGGAGACATTCACCAGCAGCAATTGCCTCCAGAAAGTACACAGGGACCTGAGATGGTGGATTCCAGTGGGGACGAATTAATAATCTGTGAGGAGGGGGATGTACTCAGTGAAAGGGGTGATGGATCGGACGATGATGATGAGGTGAACATCTTGCCTCTGTAGAGCCAGTTTGTGCAAGGAGAGATTGATTGCTTCTTTTTTGGTGGGGGCCCAAACCAACCAGTCATTTCAGTCACAGTCGTGTGGCAGACCCTGTCGCTGAAATGATGGGTTCGTTAAAGTGTGCATGTCCTGTTTATACAACATAAGGGTGGGTGGGAGGGCCCAAGGACAATTCCATCTTGCACCTCTTTTTTCTTTCATTTTTCTTTGCATCATGTGCTGTTTGGGGAGTATTTTTTTGAAGGGCCATCCTGTCTGACACTGCAGTGCCACTCCTAGATGGGCCAGGTGTTTGTGTCGGCCACTTGGGTTGCTGAGCTTAGTCACACAGCTACCTCATTGCGCCTCTTTTTTTCTTTGCATCATGTGTTGTTTGGGGACTATTTTTTTCAAGTGCCATCCTGTCTGACACTGCAGTGCCACTCCTAGATAGGCCAGGTGTTTGTGTCGGCCACTAGGGTCGCTTAGCTTAGTCACACAGCTACCTCATTGCGCCTCTTTTTTTCTTTGCATCATGTGCTGTTTGGGGACTATTTTTTTCAAGTGCCATCCTGTGTGACACTGCAGTGCCACTCCTAGATGGGCCAGGTGTTTGTGTCGGCCACTTGGGTCGCTTAGCTTAGTCACACAGCTACCTCATTGCGCCTCTATTTTTCTTTGCATCATGTGCTGTTTGGGGAGTATTTTTTTGAAGGGCCATCCTGTCTGACACTGCAGTGCCACTCCTAGATGGGCCAGGTGTTTGTGTCGGCCACTTGGGTCGCTTAGCTTAGTCACACAGCTACCTCATTGCGCCTCTATTTTTCTTTGCATCATGTGCTGTTTGGGGACTATTTTTTTCAAGTGCCATCCTGTCTGACACTGCAGTGCCACTCCTAGATGGGCCAGGTGTTTGTGTCGGCCACTAGGGTCGCTTAGCTTAGTCACACAGCTACCTCATTGCGCCTCTATTTTTCTTTGCATCATGTGCTGTTTGGGGAGTATTTTTTTGAAGGGCCATCCTGTCTGACACTGCAGTGCCACTCCTAGATGGGCCAGGTGTTTGTGTCGGCCACTAGGGTCGCTTAGCTTAGTCACACAGCTACCTCATTGCGCCTCTATTTTTCTTTGCATCATGTGCTGTTTGGGGACTATTTTTTTCAAGTGCCATCCTGTCTGACACTGCAGTGCCACTCCTAGATGGGCCATGTGTTTGTGTCGGCCACAAGGGTCGCTTAGCTTAGTCACACAGCTACCTCATTGCGCCTCTTTTTTTCTTTGCATCATGTGCTGTTTGGGGACTATTTTTTTCAAGTGCCATCCTGTCTGACACTGCAGTGCCACTCCTAGATGGGCCAGGTGTTTGTGTCGGCCACTTGGGTCGCTTAGCTTAGCCATCCAGCGACCTCGGTGCAAATTTTAGGACTAAAAATAATGTTGTGAGGTGTTCAGAATAGACTGAAAATGAGTGGAAATTATGGTTATTGAGGTTAATAATACTATGGGATCAAAATGACCCCCAAATTCTATGATTTAAGCTGTTTTTAGTGTTTTTTGAAAAAAACACCCGAATCCAAAACACACCCGAATCCGACAAAAAATTTCCGGTGAGGTTTTGCCAAAACGCGTCCAAACCCAAAACACGGCCGCAGAACCGAACCCAAAACCAAAACACAAAATCCGAAAAATTTCCGGTGCACATCACTAATTATGATGCGGCGTCACCAACAACTGGAATTAATGGGTAATACAAAAAGTTTTATTTTTATTTTATATTATTAAATATATACATTTTTATTAATATGCATTAGAAATCCTCGTAAAAAAGGGAAATATTTAAATTATATACAGTAGAGAAATGTAGAAAATAAAGAAAAGTGAATAATTGAAATATTCTTCCACAAATATAAATACACAGAGTTGGCATTGGTATATACACTGCACACAGTCAGTTATATCAATTAAAGAAATCATATATATTAAATAACAGTGACCACAGTATTTGACTTTTAATTATACCCTTTTCACACCGCACAAATAAACCGGTATCGACCCGGCATATTGCCGGATCGACATGGGTCAGCGTGCGGTGTGAAAGCGCCATGTCGTAAATCCCGGGTCGCCTGACCCAGCAATTCAACCCGGGAATAAAGCAGTGTTATACCCGGGTTGAATATTGGGTCAATGGCAGCGTAAACGGGCTAACAGGGAGAAGCGGCGAGGAGATGATCTCATCTCCCAGCGCCGCCTCCGCCCCCTGCTGCTATGGCAACCCGCCCGGCATATTGCTGGGTCGGGGAAGTTAGCAGCAACGTCCAATGCCGGATCCCACCCGGGAAGGACCCGTTTCCAATTCCTGGGTGGGATCCGGCATTGGCGGTGTGAAAGGGGTATTATTTACTTTTCCTTCCTGGCATCAGATGACTTTCTATAGGTGAAATCCTGGCTAGATAGAGCTCTTTTGAACCCTCCCTGGTGGGCTCGAGTTTCTTCCTTCCCTCTTTGCAAAGATTTTGCTGCGCGAGTTTACAATATCATAATATGGTCCAAATATGTTAGTAAATTGATAGCAAAGCAATCACTATGCTGTTTTTTGGTTGCCAGGACAACATCTTATCAGATGCAATGTTCCAGCTGGAGCTACTTTGCAAATTGCCCTACAATAAGAGATGATATTTAATGGTGCACTTCTGTGTTAGTAAAAATGCCCACTGACATATCTAGAATGGGTGCAATATGTGTGGTGCACACGGGCCCCTAGGGTCCAGGGGGGCCCACACGGCACAATTTACACTCATTTTTTTCAATACTTACCCTCAGCAGTCTTGCGTCACAGCAGAAACACTGCAGATACCACTAGGAAAATGGTGTGGCAACCATTTTCCTGGAGTATCGCACATACACAGAAGGTAAATGGCCCCCGCACCATTTCCCAAAGACCTGCGCATGTGCACTAGACTCTGGGACAGGGCTTGGGTCTCCTAGTGACCCTAGTGCCCGGAGTCTTTTGCCTTGCTGGCTAGCGATGCCGGATGGAGACTGCAGACATGCCTTCTCCATCCTCTCCCTTGGTGTTTTACAGCACAGCACCTCTCAGACATGGGATAATCTGTATTATAGGTAAGACAATTCTACACAGCATATTTTCAAAAAGTTAGTTCAATGTACTATAAATAATATAAAGAGTTAAATCTATGCTGTATACATGTATTCTCCACTTCTAGATCCCGGAGATGATGTGTGAGTCTTAAGACAGGGCCGGACTGGCCATCTGGCACTTCTGGCAGATGCCAGAAGGGCCGATGGCCACGTGGGCCGGTCCAGCGGTCACTGAGACGCGCTGCCGCTCAGTCCGGCGGCAGCGCGTCTCAGCTGTCAGGCTTGGAGAGCTGTGAGGAACGGGGGTCAGAACGCCGGGCGCCCGCCAGCATGGCTGTGTCTGGCGCGGCGCGTATAGCGGACTTCAAAGCTGCCGCCGGTTCGTGAGCCAATCAGAGCTCGCGGACCGGCAGCCAATCAGAAGCCGCCGGTCCGCGAGCTCTGATTGGCTCACGAACCGGCGGCTGGTTTGAACGCTTATACGCTGCCGCGCCAGACACGTACTGGCGGGCGCCCGGCGTTCTCACCCCCGTCCCTCACAGCCCGGAGGAGGAGGAGGAGCAGCAGCAGCAGCAACAGCAGCAGTGCAGCAGCGGTAAGCAGCTGCAGCACTGGCTGCTGTGGGGGCAATTGTATACCTGGCACTGTGGGGGCAATTAGCTGGCACTGTGGGGCATTTGTATACCTGGCACTGTGGGGGGCATTTGTGGATCTGGCACTGTGGGGGCATTTGTGTACCTGGCACTGTGGGGGCAATTGTTTACCTGGCACTGTGGGGGCAATTGGTTACCTGGCACTGTGGGGGCATTTGTATACCTGGCACTGTGGGGTCATCTGTATACCTGGTACTGTGGGGGCATTTGTATACCTGGCACTGTGGGGGCATTTGTGGATCTGGCACTGTGGGGGCATTTGTATACCTGGCACTGTGGGGGGCATTTGTGTACCTGGCACTGTGGGGGGCATTTGTGTACCTGGCACTGTGGGGGCATTTGTGTACCTGGCACTGTGGGGGCAATTGTTTACCTGGCACTGTGGGGGCAATTGTTTACCTGGCACTGTGGGGGCATCTGTATACCTGGCACTGTGGGGGCATTTGTATACCTGGCACTGTGGGGGCATTTGTATACCTGGCACTGTGGGGGCATTTGTGGATCTGGCACTGTGGGGGCATTTGTATACATGGCACTGTGGGGGCATTTGTATACCTGGCACTGTGGGGGCATTTGTATACCTGGCACTGTGGGGGGCATTTGTGGATCTGGCACTGTGGGGGCATTTGTGTACCTGGCACTGTGGGGGCAATTGTTTACCTGGCACTGTGGGGGCAATTGTTTACCTGGCACTGTGGGGGCATTTGTATACCTGGCACTGTGGGGGCATTTGTATACCTGGCACTGCACTATCGGGGGCATATAATGTAAATTTCGACTCATACCGGGTGCTGTAATGTGAATTTTGTCTCATACTGTGTGGTATAATGTGAAAGGGGCAGCAGTACTAGATAGTATAAGGGGTCCTACTATTGTGGTGCATAATGCGTATAAGGGGTGTATGGTGTGGTAAATTACACTGAAGACCACACCCCCTTTTGAGTGGCCACGCCCCCTTTTCCGGAGCGCGCACGCGCCTTCGGCGCGCGCTTAATTACAAGCCTCACATTTACATACCCCCACTTAAAAATGTCCACTTCAACCACTGGTTGTGTATATTTTAATAGAGAATGATGTACACCTGTATGTTGTTAGAATATTAATTATATTTGTAAGAACATAGACTAATAAGTGGGAGGAGTCATGAATAGTAAGGGGAGGAGTCACAGAGGTGGGCCTGTGTGCTTCAAAAATGCCAGGGCCTATTTTTAGTCCCAGTCCGGCCCTGGTCTTAGACCATTTTAGTGATTATACATTGACTGCTTGATTGAACAAATTGATCGGTGACAGAATGAAACTGGAAATCCTCACATGGGGGTAGATGTATTAACCTGGAGAAGGCATAAGGAAGTGATAAACCAGTGATATGTGCAAGGTGATAAAGGCACCAGCCAATCAGCTCCAGTATGTAAATTAATAGTTAGGATCTGATTGGCTGGTGCCTTTATCACCTTGCACATATCACTGGTTTATCACTTCCTTATGCCTTCTCCAGGTTAATACATCTGCCCCATGATCTCTTACCTGAACCTTTGATCTTGAAGGATAACAAAAATGCACATTTTGAAATTCAATGTTTCCCTTTAAATGATCCGGCTTGTAACCCTCTGTTGAAAAGCTGTTTATTGTGGATGTCTACAGATATAATGAGGATACAGAAATAATAGTAAAATGGTTAAGCAGAAAACAGACCCTCGGACATAGGCCCTGATTCAGAGGTTCCCAAACGCGGTGCTCAAGGCACCCCAACAGTCCAGGTTTTAGGTATATCCATGGCTCAGCACAGATGGTTAAATCAAATTGTCTAAGGTGCTAATTAAGTCACCTGTGGACAAGCATGGATACATTTGGGGTGCCTTGATTGCGTTTGGAAGCCTCTGCCCTGATTCCTTGTTGTACTGTATGCTAATGCATTTGCAGCTACAATTCTGTACACAGATATAGGGCCTGATTCATGTTTGTAAGTAAAGTAAAAAGCAATCAACTGACAAAACCATGTTGCATTGCAGTGCAGATGGGGCAGATGTAACATGTGCAGAGAGACTTAGAATTCGGTGTTTTTTTATACAACTGTATTTTCATTATTCCTTTTACAATAACAAAAAACAATACTATATGGGGAAATGCAGTAGCCTGCGACTTCCAGGAAACAGCGCAATTTCTGTTATACCTCTTTTACACTAAATATCGCAGGTCACAGCCAGGAGCCTGATAGGGGTGCTACCTGGCTGTGACCCGCGTCAGCCCCCTTTCACACTGCATTACCAACCCGGCATATTGACAAGTTGGTGACGTCACCGATGACGCGGCGGGGGCGGCGTTTGGAGATCACATGATTTTGCAGAAACGAGAAGGTTTTGAAACCACACTGGACCTAATTTATCAAAAAAGCAAATGATTCTGTAGTTAATTATGGGGTAATTCCAAGTTGATTGCAGCAGGAAATTTTTTAGCAGTTGGTCAAAACCATGTGCACTGCAGGCGGGCAGATATAACATGTGCAGAAAGAGTTAGATTTGGGTGTGGTGTGTTCAATCTGCAATCTAAATTGCAGTGTAAAAATAAAGCAGCCAGTATTTACCCTGCACAGAAACAAAATAACCCACCCAAATCTAACTCTCTCTGCAGATGTTATATCTCCCCCCCCCCCTGCAGTGCACATGGTTTTGCCCAACTGCTAAAAAATTTCCTGCTGCGATCAACTTGGAATTACCCCCTATGTACCAACATACTGGCCATAGTTTCATGCAGATTTATACTGGCTCTTAGTTGGTGGTGCTCCCAGATAATAAGTCCAAATAGACTATACAAGAAAGGGTTTCTGTGTAAGATGCAAAGGAAAGGGGACTAAATGCCTTTTCCGGGGCACACTTAAAAATTCATAAATTTATATATAATTAAAAAATAACTTTTAATTCATAATTTTTTTAAAAAATATATAGACATACAGATACATACACCAGTTTATGTTACGGCATATCCCTGCTGATTTAAGAAAGCCAATTGCAACTTATCATAAGTCATGAAACATTTATAGCGAAAATATAACAAAAGTGTATATATATATATATATATATATATATAGGTATCCGGAGACCTTCAATTTATGTAAAATATAGTGTTAATTCACACGGTCGGGTCGTCCTATTCAACAGCACTCACAATTAATTTAAGCAAACCCCACAGATATAACCAAAGTGTTTTTTGTCGGAGTTTGTATGTACTCCCTTTTTTTAGTTTTGCCTAAAATGAATAACCTAATTGCAACTCAAATGTTGTTGCCCACCAATCAGTCGTGTGGGCGACCAACTTACAAGCAGATGTTTAACCAATGGTAACCTGTTTGCATGTCTCTAATGTTTATCAAGTAAATAGGCTGTTGGTGGTAATCCACTCATCAATCATATAAGCAGTACCCCTCCAACCCCATCAAAACAGTGGAGCAACACATTTTGCGAAGATGAGTTACAATTACTCAAAGTGTACACATATTTTTGACTCTTAAGTGGTAACCCACCAATCAGTTGTGTGGGTGACCACCTATCCTACAAGTATTCACTGATCACCAACTGTATAAATGCCTCCAACGAGTTAGCAAAACATAAATTAGAAATGGTGTTCCACTAATCAGTCGTGTGGGCAACACCTTTTCACCACTTGTTGTTATATGGGTATACAAGTCATACAGAGTATATCATCAGAAATTGAGAAAAAAGTCCAAATGAACAAAAACAATATAGTATACAATTGTAGGATATATATGCACTACCTGTGCTTTCTATTCAATCTGCTGTTAGGTGTACATTAGATAATACAATGAAATTCACTGCCTGTGCATATTGCCTAGTGAATACTGCATATAGAGCTGCAGAGAGGAATTCAAGATGTAAATCATAGATGTATATCAAACTTTAAATATTGTGCCCTTAATAGAGAAGATGCAGAAAACCAGAGTGTATGGAGATGAGAAGTCTTCTGCTGTCCTGTATCTGTTATAAAACATTGAATACAGGATGAGAGAGGCACCTGAAGCTCCACTCTGCTTCGAAAAGTGAAGAGAGGAGCTGGCTTCTGCTTTTTCCTTTTGCTGCACAGGGAACCCTGATGCCTATAATGCAGTGCAGGGTGTCCCGGCTGCTGAAATGAGAGAGCCCATTCCTATTGAAAGGAAAAAAGAAGAAGAGGACATAGAGCAGGATCTATAATAAACCTGCTGGCTGAATTAGCCTGTTACCATCATATTTCTTCTATGCGGAGGGCTGCTGAAGTGTGGTGATGTGAGGAGCGATCTCCGGCGTCCATTACCCAGTAAAAGGAAGTCGATCCCGGACCGGAACCAGAAGTGGCGTACATTTTGCTTGTTACAGCTTGGTCACAGTTGATTCTAATTTGGACTTTTTTCTTAATTTCTGATGATATGCTCTGTATGACTTGTATACCCATATAACAGCGAGTGGTGACAAGGTGTTGCCCACACGACTGATTAGTGGAACACCATTTCTAATTTATGTTTTGCTAACTCGTTGGAGGCATTTATACAGTTGATGATCAGTGAATACTTGTAGGATAGGTGGTCACCCACACGACTGATTGGTGGATTACCGCTTTAGAGTCAAAAATTAGTGATGTGCACAGGAAATTTTTCGGGTTTTGTGTTTTGGTTTTGGATTCGGTTCCGCGGCCGTGTTTTGGATTCGGACGCGTTTTGGCAAAACCTCCCTGAAATTTTTTTGTCGGATTCGGGTGTGTTTTGGATTCGGGTGTTTTTTTTACAAAAAACCCTCAAAAACAGCTTAAATCATAGAATTTGGGGGTCATTTTGATCCCATAGTATTATTAACCTCAATAACCATAATTTCCACTCATTTCCAGTAGAGATGAGCGGGTTCGGTTCCTCGGAATCCGAACCCGCCCGAACTTCAGGTTTTTTTACACGGGGCCGAGCGACTCGGATCTTCCCGCCTTGCTCGGTTAACCCGAGCGCGCCCGAACGTCATCATCACGCTGTCGGATTCTCGCGAGGCTCGGATTCTATCGCGAGACTCGGATTCTATATAAGGAGCCGCGCGTCGCCGCCATTTTCACACGTGCATTGAGATTGATAGGGAGAGGACGTGGCTGGCGTCCTCTCCGTTTAGAAATAGATAGGAGAGTGAGAGTGAGACACTTCATTTACTGGAGCTTAGGAGGAGTACTCAGAGAGTGCAGAATTTTGCTGATAGTAGTTAGTTAGTTATACTAGTGACTGACCAGTGAGACCACCAGTGCAGTTTTATTATTATTTAATATAATCCGTTCTCTGCCTGAAAAAAACGATACACAGTGACTCAGTCACATACCATAACTGTGCTCAGCCCAGTGTGCTGCATCATCTATGTATAATATCTGACTGTGCTCACACAGCTTAATTGTGGGGGAGACTGGGGAGCAGTTATAGGTTATAGCAGGAGCCAGGAGTACATATTAAACAGTGCACACTTTTGCTGCCAGAGTGCCACTGCCAGTGTGACTGACCAGTGACCTGACCACACTGACCACCAGTATATTGTGATTGTCTGCCTGAAAAAGTTAAACACTCGTCGTGTGACTTGTGTGGTGTTTTTTTATTCTATAAAAAACTCATTCTGCTGACAGACAGTGTCCAGCAGGTCCGTCATTATATAATATATACCTGTCCGGCTGCAGTAGTGATATATATATATTTTGTATATCATTATTTATCATCCAGTCTATACTAGCAGCAGACACAGTACGGTAGTTCACGGCTGTAGCTACCTCTGTGTCGGCACTCGGCAGTCCATCCATAATTGTATACCACCTACCCGTGGTTTTTTTTTCTTTCTTATTTATACATACTACATCTCATTATCATCCAGTCTATATTAGCAGCAGACACAGTACAGTACGGTAGTCCATGGCTGTAGCTATCTCTGTGTCGGCACTCGGCAGTCCATCCATAATTGTATACCACCTACCCGTGGTTTTTTTTTTCTTTCTTCTTTATACATACTACATCTCATTATCAACCAGTCTATATTAGCAGCAGACACAGTACGGTAGTCCACGGCTGTAGCTACCTCTGTGTCGGCACTCGGCAGTCCATCCATAATTGTATACCACCTACCCGTGGTTTTTTTTTTCTTTCTTCTTTATACATACTACATCTCATTATCAACCAGTCTATATTAGCAGCAGACACAGTACGGTAGTCCACGGCTGTAGCTACCTCTGTGTCGGCACTCAGCAGTCCATCCATAATTGTATACCACCTACCCGTGGTTTTTTTTTTCTTTCTTCTTTATACATACTACATCTCATTATCAACCAGTCTATATTAGCAGCAGACACAGTACGGTAGTCCACGGCTGTAGCTACCTCTGTGTCGGCACTCGGCAGTCCATCCATAATTGTATACCACCTACCCGTGGTTTTTTCTTTTTCTTCTTTATACATACTACATCTCATTATCAACCAGTCTATATTAGCAGCAGACTCAGTACAGTAGTTCACGGCTGTAGCTACCTCTGTGTCGGCACTCGGCAGTCCATCCATAATTGTATACCACCTACCCGTGGTTTTTTTTTTCTTTCTTCTTTATACATACTACATCTCATTATCAACCAGTCTATATTAGCAGCAGACACAGTACAGTACGGTAGTCCACGGCTGTAGCTACCTCTGTGTCGGCACTCGGCAGTCCATCCATAATTGTATACCACCTACCCGTGGTTTTTTTTTTCTTTCTTCTTTATACATACTACATCTCATTATCAACCAGTCTATATTAGCAGCAGACACAGTACAGTACGGTAGTCCACGGCTGTAGCTACCTCTGTGTCGGCACTCGGCAGTCCATCCATAATTGTATACCACCTACCCGTGGTTTTTTTTTTCTTTCTTCTTTATACATACTACATCTCATTATCATCCAGTCTATATTAGCAGCAGACACAGTAGAGTACGGTAGTCCACGGCTGTAGCTACCTCTGTGTCGGCACTCGGCAGTCCATCCATAATTGTATACCACCTACCCGTGTTTTTTTTTTTTTTCTTCTTCTTTATACATACTACATCTCATTATCAACCAGTCTATATTAGCAGCAGACACAGTACAGTACGGTAGTCCACGGCTGTAGCTACCTCTGTGTCGGCACTCGGCAGTCCATCCATAATTGTATACCACCTACCCGTGGTTTTTTTTTTCTTTTCTTCTTTATACATACTACATCTCATTATCAACCAGTCTATATTAGCAGCAGACACAGTACAGTACGGTAGTCCACGGCTGTAGCTACCTCTGTGTCGGCACTCGGCAGTCCATCCATAATTGTATACCACCTACCCGTGGTTTTTTTTTCTTTCTTCTTTATACATACTACATCTCATTATCAACCAGTCTATATTAGCAGCAGACACAGTACGGTAGTTCACGGCTGTAGCTACCTCTGTGTCGGCACTCGGCAGTCCATCCATAATTGTATACCACCTACCCGTGGTTTTTTTTTTCTTTCTTCTTTATACATACTACATCTCATTATCAACCAGTCTATATTAGCAGCAGACACAGTACAGTACGGTAGTCCACAGCTGTAGCTACCTCTGTGTCGGCACTCGGCAGTCCATCCATAATTGTATACCACCTACCCGTGGTTTTTTTTTTTCTTTCTTCTTTATACATACTACATCTCATTATCATCCAGTCTATATTAGCAGCAGACACAGTACAGTACGGTAGTCCACGGCTGTAGCTATCTCTGTGTCGGCACTCGGCAGTCCATCCATAATTGTATACCACCTACCCGTGGTTTTTTTTTTCTTTCTTCTTTATACATACTACATCTCATTATCAACCAGTCTATATTAGCAGCAGACACAGTACAGTACGGTAGTCCACGGCTGTAGCTACCTCTGTGTCGGCACTCAGCAGTCCATCCATAATTGTATACCACCTACCCGTGTTTTTTTTTTTCTTTCTTCTTTATACATACTACATCTCATTATCAACCAGTCTATATTAGCAGCAGACACAGTACGGTAGTTCACGGCTGTAGCTACCTCTGTGTCGGCACTCGGCAGTCCATCCATAATTGTATACTAGTATCCATCCATCTCCATTGTTTACCTGAGGTGCCTTTTAGTTGTGCCTATTAAAATATGGAGAACAAAAATGTTGAGGTTCCAAAATTAGGGAAAGATCAAGATCCACTTCCACCTCGTGCTGAAGCTGCTGCCACTAGTCATGGCCGAGACGATGAAATGCCAGCAACGTCGTCTGCCAAGGCCGATGCCCAATGTCATAGTACAGAGCATGTCAAATCCAAAACACCAAATATCAGTAAAAAAAGGACTCCAAAACCTAAAATAAAATTGTCGGAGGAGAAGCGTAAACTTGCCAATATGCCATTTACCACACGGAGTGGCAAGGAACGGCTGAGGCCCTGGCCTATGTTCATGGCTAGTGGTTCAGCTTCACATGAGGATG
Source organism: Pseudophryne corroboree (assembly GCF_028390025.1). NCBI lineage: Eukaryota > Metazoa > Chordata > Amphibia > Anura > Myobatrachidae > Pseudophryne > Pseudophryne corroboree. Next base: position 144,412,517 of record NC_086448.1, on the reverse strand, counting down.
GAAGCACTCAGCCTCTCGCTAGAAAACTGAAAAGACTCAAGCTGGCAAAAGCACCGCAAAGAACTGTGCGTTCTTCGAAATCCCAAATCCACAAGGAGAGTCCAATTGTGTCGGTTGCGATGCCTGACCTTCCCAACACTGGACGTGAAGAGCATGCGCCTTCCACCATTTGCACGCCACCTGCAAGTGCTGGAAGGAGCACCCGCAGTCCAGTTCCTGATAGTCAGATTGAAGATGTCAGTGTTGAAGTACACCAGGATGAGGAGGATATGGGTGTTGCTGGCGCTGGGGAGGAAATTGACCAGGAGGATTCTGATGGTGAGGTGGTTTGTTTAAGTCAGGCACCCGGGGAGACACCTGTTGTCCGTGGGAGGAATATGGCCACTGACATGCCTGGTGAAAATACCAAAAAAATCAGCTCTTCGGTGTGGAAGTATTTCAACAGAAATGCGGACAACAGGTGTCAAGCCGTGTGTTCCCTTTGTCAAGCTGTAATAAGTAGGGGTAAGGACGTTAACCACCTCGGAACATCCTCCCTTATACGTCACCTGCAGCGCATTCATAATAAGTCAGTGACAAGTTCAAAAACTTTGGGCGACAGCGGAAGCAGTCCACTGACCAGTAAATCCCTTCCTCTTGTAACCAAGCTCACGCAAACCACCCCACCAACTCCCTCAGTGTCAATTTCCTCCTTCCCCAGGAATGCCAATAGTCCTGCAGGCCATGTCACTGGCAATTCTGACGAGTCCTCTCCTGCCTGGGATTCCTCCGATGCATCCTTGCGTGTAACGCCTACTGCTGCTGGCGCTGCTGTTGTTGCTGCTGGGAGTCGATGGTCATCCCAGAGGGGAAGTCGTAAGCCCACTTGTACTACTTCCAGTAAGCAATTGACTGTTCAACAGTCCTTTGCGAGGAAGATGAAATATCACAGCAGTCATCCTACTGCAAAGCGGATAACTGAGGCCTTGGCATCCTGGGTGGTGAGAAACGTGGTTCCGGTATCCATCATTACTGCAGAGCCAACTAGAGACTTGTTGGAGGTACTGTGTCCCCGGTACCAAATACCATCTAGGTTCCATTTCTCTAGGCAGGCGATACCGAAAATGTACACAGACCTCAGAAAAAGAGTCACCAGTGTCCTAAAAAATGCAGCTGTACCCAATGTCCACTTAACCACGGACATGTGGACAAGTGGAGCAGGGCAGGGTCAGGACTATATGACTGTGACAGCCCACTGGGTAGATGTATGGACTCCCGCCGCAAGAACAGCAGCGGCGGCACCAGTAGCAGCATCTCGCAAACGCCAACTCTTTCCTAGGCAGGCTACGCTTTGTATCACCGGTTTCCAGAATACGCACACAGCTGAAAACCTCTTACGGCAACTGAGGAAGATCATCGCGGAATGGCTTACCCCAATTGGACTCTCCTGTGGATTTGTGGCATCGGACAACGCCAGCAATATTGTGTGTGCATTAAATATGGGCAAATTCCAGCACGTCCCATGTTTTGCACATACCTTGAATTTGGTGGTGCAGAATTTTTTTAAAAACGACAGGGGCGTGCAAGAGATGCTGTCGGTGGCCAGAAGAATTGCGGGACACTTTCGGCGTACAGGCACCACGTACAGAAGACTGGAGCACCACCAAAAACTACTGAACCTGCCCTGCCATCATCTGAAGCAAGAAGTGGTATCGAGGTGGAATTCAACCCTCTATATGCTTCAGAGGTTGGAGGAGCAGCAAAAGGCCATTCAAGCCTATACAATTGAGCACGATATAGGAGGTGGAATGCACCTGTCTCAAGCGCAGTGGAGAATGATTTCAACGTTGTGCAAGGTTCTGATGCCCTTTGAACTTGCCACACGTGAAGTCAGTTCAGACACTGCCAGCCTGAGTCAGGTCATTCCCCTCATCAGGCTTTTGCAGAAGAAGCTGGAGACATTGAAGGAGGAGCTAACACGGAGCGATTCCGCTAGGCATGTGGAACTTGTGGATGGAGCCCTTAATTCGCTTAACAAGGATTCACGGGTGGTCAATCTGTTGAAATCCGAGCACTACATTTTGGCCACCGTGCTCGATCCTAGATTTAAAGCCTACCTTGGATCTCTTTTTCCGGCAGACACAAGTCTGCTGGGGTTGAAAGACCTGCTGGTGAGAAAATTGTCAAGTCAAGCGGAACGCGACCTGTCAACATCTCCTCCTTCACATTCTCCCGCAACTGGGGGTGCGAGGAAAAGGCTCAGAATTCCGAGCCCACCCGCTGGCGGTGATGCAGGGCAGTCTGGAGCGACTGCTGATGCTGACATCTGGTCCGGACTGAAGGACCTGACAACGATTACGGACATGTCGTCTACTGTCACTGCATATGATTCTCTCAACATTGAAAGAATGGTGGAGGATTATATGAGTGACCGCATCCAAGTAGGCACGTCACACAGTCCGTACTTATACTGGCAGGAAAAAGAGGCAATTTGGAGGCCCTTGCACAAACTGGCTTTATTCTACCTAAGTTGCCCTCCCACAAGTGTGTACTCCGAAAGAGTGTTTAGTGCCGCCGCTCACCTTGTCAGCAATCGGCGTACGAGGTTACATCCAGAAAATGTGGAGAAGATGATGTTCATTAAAATTAATTATAATCAATTCCTCCGCGGAGACATTGACCAGCAGCAATTGCCTCCACAAAGTACACAGGGAGCTGAGATGGTGGATTCCAGTGGGGACGAATTGATAATCTGTGAGGAGGGGGATGTACACGGTGATATATCGGAGGATGATGATGAGGTGGACATCTTGCCTCTGTAGAGCCAGTTTGTGCAAGGAGAGATTAATTGCTTCTTTTTTGGTGGGGGTCCAAACCAACCCGTCATATCAGTCACAGTCGTGTGGCAGACCCTGTCACTGAAATGATGGGTTGGTTAAAGTGTGCTTGTCCGGTTTATACAACATAAGGGTGGGTGGGAGGGCCCAAGGACAATTCCATCTTGCACCTCTTTTTTCTTTAATTTTTCTTTGCGTCATGTGCTGTTTGGGGAGTGTTTTTTGGAAGGGCCATCCTGCGTGAAACTGCAGTGCCACTCCTAGATGGGCCCGGTGTTTGTGTCGGCCACTAGGGTCGCTTATCTTACTCACACAGCTACCTCATTGCGCCTCTTTTTTTCTTTGCGTCATGTGCTGTTTGGGGAGTGTTTTTTGGAAGGGCCATCCTGCGTGACACTGCAGTGCCACTCCTAGATGGGCCCGGTGTTTGTGTCGGCCACTAGGGTCGCTTATCTTACTCACACAGCTACCTCATTGCGCCTCTTTTTTTCTTTGCGTCATGTGCTGTTTGGGGAGTGTTTTTTGGAAGGGCCATCTTGCGTGACACTGCAGTGCCACTCCTAGATGGGCCCGGTGTTTGTGTCGGCCTCTAGGGTCGCTTATCTTACTCACACAGCTACCTCATTGCGCCTCTTTTTTTCTTTGCGTCATGTGCTGTTTGGGGAGGGTTTTTTGGAAGGGACATCCTGCGTGACACTGCAGTGACACTCCTAGATGGGCCCGGTGTTTGTGTCGGCCACTAGGGTCGCTTATCTTACTCACACAGCTACCTCATTGCGCCTCTTTTTTTCTTTGCGTCATGTGCTGTTTGGGGAGGGTTTTTTGGAAGGGACATCCTGCGTGACACTGCAGTGACACTCCTAGATGGGCCCGGTGTTTGTGTCAGCCACTAGGGTCGCTTATCTTACTCACACAGCTACCTCATTGCGCCTCTTTTTTTCTTTGCGTCATGTGCTGTTTGGGGAGGGTTTTTTGGAAGGGACATCCTGCGTGACACTGCAGTGACACTCCTAGATGGGCCCGGTGTTTGTGTCGGCCACTAGGGTCGCTTATCTTACTCACACAGCTACCTCATTGCGCCTCTTTTTTTCTTTGCGTCATGTGCTGTTTGGGGAGGGTTTTTTGGAAGGGACATCCTGCGTGACACTGCAGTGACACTCCTAGATGGGCCCGGTGTTTGTGTCGGCCATTAGGGTCGCTTATCTTACTCACACAGCTACCTCATTGCGCCTCTTTTTTTCTTTGCGTCATGTGCTGTTTGGGGAGGGTTTTTTGGAAGGGACATCCTGCGTGACACTGCAGTGACACTCCTAGATGGGCCCGGTGTTTGTGTCGGCCACTTGGGTCGCTTATCTTACTCACACAGCTACCTCATTGCGCCTCTTTTTTTCTTTGCGTCATGTGCTGTTTGGGGAGGGTTTTTTGGAAGGGACATCCTGCGTGACACTGTAGTGACACTCCTAGATGGGCCCGGTGTTTGTGTCGGCCACTAGGGTCGCTTATCTTACTCACACAGCTACCTCATTGCGCCTCTTTTTTTCTTTGCGTCATGTGCGGTTTGGGGAGGGTTTTTTGGAAGGGACATCCTGCGTGACACTGCAGTGCCACTCCTAGATGGGCCAGGTGTTTGTGTCGGCCACTAGGGTCGCTTAGCTTAGTCATCCAGCGACCTCGGTGCAAATTTTAGGACTAAAAATAATATTGTGAGGTGTGAGGTATTCAGAATAGACTGAAAATGAGTGGAAATGATGGTTTTTGAGGTTAATAATACTTTGGGATCAAAATGACCCCCAAATTCTATGATTTAAGCTGTTTTTTAGGTTTTTTGGAAAAAACACCCGAATCCAAAACACACCCGAATCCGACAAAAAAAATTCGGTTAGGTTTTGCCAAAACGCGGTCGAACCCAAAACACGGCCGCGGAACCGAACCCAAAACCAAAACACAAAACCCGAAAAATTTCCGGTGCTCATCTCTAATTTCCAGTCTATTCTGAACACCTCACACCTCACAATATTATTTTTAGTCCTAAAATTTGCACCAAGGTCGCTGGATGACTAAGCTAAGCGACCCAAGTGGCCGACACAAACACCTGGCCCATCTACGAGTGGCACTGCAGTGTCAGACAGGATGGCACTTCAAAAACATAGTCCCCAAACAGCACATGATTCAAAGAAAAAAAGAGGCGCAATGAGTTAGCTGTGTGACTAAGCTAAGCGACCCAAGTGGCCGACCCAAACACCTGGCCCATCTAGGAGTGGCACTGCAGTGTCAGACAGGATGGCAGATTTAAAAAATAGTCCCCAAACAGCACATGATGCAAAGAAAAAAAGAGGTGCACCAAGGTCGCTGGATGGCTAAGCTAAGCGACACAAGTGGCCGACACAAACACCTGGCCCATCTAGGAGTGGCACTGCAGTGTCAGACAGGAAGGCAGATTTAAAAAATAGTCCCCAAACAGCACATGATGCAAAGAAAAAATAAGATTTTAAACCTACCGGTAAATCTTTTTCTCGTAGTTCGTAGAGGATGCTGGGGACTCCGTAAGGACCATGGGGATAGACGGGCTCCGCAGGAGACATGGGCACTTTAAGAAAGACTTTGGATCTGGGTGTGCACTAGCTCCTCCCTCTATGCCCCTCCTCCAGACCTCAGTTAGAGAAACTGTGCCCAGAGGAGACGGACAGTACGAGGAAAGGATTTTAGTTAATCCAAGGGCAAGATTCATACCAGCCACACCAATCATACCGTATAACTTGTGATATACTATCTAGTTAACAGTATGAAAAAACAACATAGCATCGGTCCAAAACCGATGAAACTATAACATAACCCTTATGTAAGCAATAACTATATACAAGTCTTGCAGAAGTAGTCCGCACTTGGGACGGGCGCCCAGCATCCTCTACGGACTACGAGAAAAAGATTTACCGGTAGGTTTAAAATCTTATTTTCTCTAACGTCCTAGAGGATGCTGGGGACTCCGTAAGGACCATGGGGATTATACCAAAGCTCCCAAATGGGCGGGAGAGTGCAGATGACTCTGCAGCACCGATTGAGCAAACAAGAGGTCCTCCTCAGCCAGGGTATCAAACTTATAGAACTTTGCAAAGGTGTTTGACCCCGACCAAGTAGCAGCTCGGCACAGCTGTAGTGCCGAGACCCCTCGGGCAGCCGCCCAAGAAGAGCCCACCTTCCTAGTGGAATGGGCCTTAACCGATTTTGGTAACGGCAATCCTGCCGTAGAATGCGCCTGCTGAATCGTGTTACAGATCCAGCGAGCAATAGTCCGCTTTGAAGCGGGAGCGCCAACCTTGTTGGCTGCATACAGGACAAACAGTGCTTCTGTCTTCCTGACTCTAGCTGTTCTGGCCACGTAAATTTTCAAAGCCCTGACCACATCAAGGGACTCGGAATCCTCCAAGTCACGCGTAGCCACAGGCACGACAATAGGTTGGTTCATATGAAAAGATGAGACCACTTTAGGTAGGAATTGAGGACGGGTCCGCAATTCCGCCCTATCCATATGGAAAACCAGATAGGGGCTTTTATGTGATAAAGCCGCTAATTCCGAAACTCGCCTAGCTGAAGCCAAGGCTAACAACATGACCACCTTCCAAGTGAGTTATTTCAACTCCACCGTTTTAAGTGGTTCAAACCAATGTGACTTAAGGAAACTTAACACCACGTTAAGGTCCCAAGGAGATACAAAAGGAGGCTGAATATGCAGTACTCCCTTCACAAACGTCTGTACTTCTGGGAGAGAGGCCAATTCCTTTTGAAAGAAAATGGATAAGGCCGAAATCTGAACCTTAATAGATCCTAATTTTAGGCCCAAATTCACTCCAGTTTGTAGGAAGTGAAGAAAACGGCCCAGATGGAATTCTTCCGTAGGAGCATTCCTGGCCTCACACCAAGAAACATATTTTCGCCATATTCGCTGATAATGTTTTGATGTCACGTCCTTCCTAGCCTTTATTAGTGTAGGAATTACCTCATCCGGAATACCTTTTTCCGCTAGGATCCGGCGTTCAACCGCCATGCCGTCAAACGCAGCCACGGTAAGTCTTGGAACAGACAGGGCCCCTGTTGCAACAGGTCCTGTCTTAGAGGAAGAGGCCACGGATCTTCTGTGAGCATCTCCTGCAGATCCGGATACCAGGTCCTTCGTGGCCAATCTGGAACAATGAGGATTGTTCTCACTCCTCTTTTTCTTATTATTCTCAACACCTTGGGTATGAGAGGAAGAGGAGGAAATACATAGACCGACCGGAACACCCACGGTGTCACTAGGGCGTCCACAGCTACTGCCTGAGGGTCTCTTGACCTGGCGCAATACCTTTGTAGCTTTTTGTTGAGACGGGACGCCATCATGTCTATTTGGGGCAGTCCCCACTGACTTGCAATCTGCGCGAAGACTTCCTGATGAAGTCCCCACTCTCCCGGATGTAGGTCGTGTCTGCTGAGGAAGTCTGCTTCCCAGTTGTCCACTCCCAGAATGAATACTGGTAACAGTGCGCTTACATGATTCTCCGCCCAGTGAAGAATTCTGGTGGCTTCCGCCATCACCACTCTGCTCCTTGTGCCGCCTTGGCGGTTTACATGAGCTACTGCGGTGACGTTGTCTGACTGGATCAGAACTGGTTGGTCGCGAAGTAATGCCTCCGTTTGACGTAGGGCATTGTATATGGCCCTCAGTTCCAGGAAGTTGATGTGGAGACAAGTATCTTGACTTGACCAAAGACCTTGGAAATTTCTTCCCTGTGTGACTGCTCCCTAACCTCGGAGGCTCGTGTCCGTGGTCACCAGGATCCAGTCCTGAATTCCGTACCTGCGGCCCTCTAGGAGGTGAGCACTCTGCAGCCACCACAGAAGAGATACCCTGGCTCTGGGGAACAGGGTGATCCGCTGATGAATTTGTAGATGTGACCCGAACCACTTGTCCAGTAGGTCCCATTGGAAAGTCCTCGCATGGAACCTGCCGAAGGGAATGGCTTCGTATGATGCCACCATCTTTCCCAGGACTCGAGTGCAGTGATGCACTGACACCTGTTTTGGCTTCAATAAGTTTCTGACCAGAGTCATGAGTTCTTGAGCTTTTTCTGTCGGAAGAAAAACCCTTTTCTGGTCTGTGTCCAGAATCATGCCCAAGAAAGTCAAACGAGACGTAGGATTCAGCTGAGACTTTGGAATTTTGAGAATCCAGCCGTGTTGCTGTAACACCTTCAGTGAAAGTGATACGCTGTTCAGCAACTTCTCCCGTGATCTCGCTTTTATGAGGAGATCGTCCAAGTATGGGATAATTGTGACACCCTGCTTGCGCAGGAGCACCATCATTTCCGCCATTACCTTGGTGAAAATCCTCGGGGCCGTGGAAAGCCCAAACGGCAACGTCTGAATTTGTTAATGACAATCCTGTACCGCAAATCTCAGGTACGCCTGATGAGGAGGATATATGGGAACATGCAGGTATGCATCCTTTATGTCCAAAGATACCATAAAATCTCCCCCTTCCAGTCTGGCGATGACCGCTCTGAGCGATTCCATTTTGAACTTGAACCGTTTTAAGTAAAGGTTCAGGGATTTTAAATTCAAAATGGGTCTGACCGAACCGTCCGGTTTCGGGACCACAAACAGAGTTGAGTAGTATCCCTTCCCTCTTTGAAGCAGGGGAACCTCGACCACCACTTGTTGAAGACACAATTTGTGAATCGCATGTAACACTATCTCCCTTTCTAGGGGAGAAGTCGGTAGCGCCGATTTGAAAAACCGGCGAGGGGGCACCTCTTCGAATTCCAGCTTTCATCCCTGAGAAACAATTTCTATTGCCCAGGGATCCACCTGTGAGTGAACCCAGATGTGGCTGAAAAATCGAAGACGTGCCCCCACTGGAGCGGACTCCCTCAGGGGAGCCCCAGCGTCATGCGGTGGATTTTGCAGAGGCCGGGGAGGACTTCTGTTCCTGGGAACTAGCTGTGTTGTGCAGCTTTTTCCCTCTGCCCTTACCTCTGGCAAGAAAGAACGATCCACGTACTCTTTTGCTTATATTTGAACGAAAGGACTGCATTTGATAATGAGGCGCTTTCTTAGGTTGTGAGGGAACATAAGGCAAAAAATTTGATTTACCTGCCGTAGCTGTGGAGACGAGGTCCGAGAGGCCTTCTCCAAATAATTCCTCACCCTTGTAAGGTAAAAACTCCATATGCCTCTTTGAGTCGGCATCACCTGTCACTGTCGGGTCCATAAGACTCGCCTAGCAGAAATAGACATAGCGTTTATTCTGGAACCCAGTAAACTAATGTCTCTTTGAGCATCCCTCATATATAAGACAGCATCTTTTATATGCCCTAGGGTCATTAAAATGTTATCCTTATCTAGGGTCTCAATTTCCGCTGATAAGGAATCTGACCTTGCTGCTACAGCACTACAAACCCAGGCCGACGCAATTGCCGGTCTGAGTATCGTACCAGAATGTGTGTAAATGGACTTCAAGGTAACCTCCTGCTTGCGGTCAGCAGGATCCTTGAGGGTAGCCGTATCTTGGGATGGCAGCGCTATCTTTTTTGATAAGCGTGTCAATGCTTTGTCTACCCTAGGGGAGGATTCCCACCGTATTTTGTCCTTTGGCCGGAAAGGATACGCCATAAGAATCCTTTTGGGAATCTGCAGTTTTTTGTCTGGAGTTTCCCAAGCTTTTTCGCATAATTCGTTCAGCTCATGTGAGGATGGAAAGGTGACCTCAGGCTTCTTTCCTTTATACATGTATACCTTCGTGTCAGGCACAGGGGGTTCCTCTGTGATATGCAAAACATCTTTTATTGCAATAATCATATATCAAATACATTTAGCCACTTTTGGCTGTAATTTTGCATCATCGTAGTCGACACTGGAGTCTGAATCCGTGTCGGGATCTGTGTCAACTATTTGGGATAGTGTGTGCTTCTGAGAACCCGAAGGTCCCGGCGACATTGGGACAGACATGGTTTGACTCCCTGACTGTTCCCTAGCCTCAGCTTTGTCTAATCTTCTTTTGTGCAATAAATTTACATTAGCACTTAAGACATTCCACATATCCATCCAGTCAGGTGTCGGCGCTGCCGACAGAGACCTTACATTCATACACTCCCCCTCCTCCTTAGGTGAGCCTTCAACCTCAGACATGTCGACACACGCGTACCGACACACCACACAGGGAAGCTCTTTTCTGAAGACAGGTAACCCACCAGGCCCTTTGGAGAGACAGAGAGAGAGTATGCCAGCACACACCCCAGCGCTATATGACCCAGGAAAAACACAGAATGTTTACCCAGTAGCACCTTTATGTATGTATATGCGCCAATTATGTGCCCCCCCCCCCCTCTAGAAAACCCTCTGTCACCGTGAGTAAGCAGGGGAGAGTCCGGGGAGACTCCTCTCAGCGCTATGCTGTGGAGAAAATGGCGCTGGTGAGTGCTGAGGGAGAAGCCCCGCCCCCTCGGTGGCGGGCTTCTGTCCCGCTCAAAATTCTTAAAAACATGGCGGGGGCTCTTTATATACATGTACAGTGCCCAGCTGTACATGTATATATGTACTTTTGCCACAGGAGAGGTTTATATTGCTGCCCAGGGCGCCCCCCCTGCGCCCTGCACCCTTACAGTGACAAATGTGTGTGAGGTGAATGGGAGCAATGGCGCACAGCTTCACTGCTGTGCGTTACCTCTATGAAGATCAAGATGTCTTCTGCCGCCTCTGAAGTCTTCTTTTCTTCTCATACTCACCCGGCTTCTATCTTCCGGCTCTGCGAGGAGGACGGCGGCGCGGCTCTGGGATGGACGGCGAGGGTGAGACCTGCGTACCAATCCCTCTGGAGCTAATGGTGTCCAGTAGCCTAAGAAACGGAGACTTGAAACTCAGAGAAGTAGGTCTGTTTCTCCAGCAGGCTCCCTGAAAATAAAAAACCTAACTAAAATTCTGACAGGAAACTCAGGAGAGCTCCCTGAAAGCACCCAGTCTCCACTGGGCACAGTATCAAACTGAGGTCTCGAGGAGGGGCATAGAGGGAGGAGCCAGTGCACACCCAGATCCAAAGTCCTTTTTAAAGTGCACATGTCTCCTGCGGAGCCCGTCTATTCCCATGGTCCTTACGGAGTCCCCAGCATCCTCTAGGACGTTAGAGAAAAAGAGGTGCACCAAGGTCGCTGGATGTCTAAGCTAAGCGACCCAAGTGGCCGACACAAACACCTGGCCCATCTAGGAGTGGCACTGCAGTGTCAGACAGGATGGCAGATTTAAAAAATAGTCCCCAAACAGCACATGATGCAAAGAAAAAAAGAGGCGCAATGAGGTAGCTGTGTGACTAAGCTAAGCGACCCAAGTGGCCGACACAAACACCTGGTCCATCTAGGAGTGGCACTGCAGCAGTGTCAGACAGGATGGTACTTCCAAAAATAGTCCCCAAACAGCACATGATGCAAAGAAAAATGAAAGAAAAAAGAGGTGCAAGATGGAATTGTCCTTGGGCCCTCCCACCCACCCTTATGTTGTATAAACAGGACATGCACACTTTAACAAACCCATCATTTCAGCGACAGGGTCTGCCACACGACTGTGACTGAAATGACTGGTTGGTTTGGGCCCCCACCAAAAAAGAAGTAATCAATCTCTCCTTGCACAAACTGGCTCTACAGAGGCAAGATGTCCACCTCCTCCTCATTGTCCGATTCCTCACCCCTTTCACTGTGTACATCCCCCTCCTCACAGATTATTAATTCGTCCCCACTGGAATCCACCTTCTCAGGTCCCTGTGTACTTTCTGGAGGCAATTGCTGCTGGTGAATGTCTCCACAGAGGAATTGATTATAATTCATTTTGATGAACATCATTGTGACAACACAGCCGGCGCGTTGTGTCACACAGTGGTAAAAGACACGCAGCTACTTCCCTAGCCCTGGTCCTACCCATGGACTACACTGATTGTTGATTTGTATTTGGCTATGTACTAGGCAATATTGTATTATATTGTATGATGTTATTGTTACAAGGGTACAGTTATGTGTTCGATGTATATATATGAATGTATTGGTTATTGTGTTATAGTTTGTAAAATAATGTACCCCCAGGGCCGGTGCAAGGTTTCTCGGCACCCTAGGCAAAATTTCTGCCTACACCCCCCCCCCCCCCCTGTCCTCCCGTCCTCCCGACCCTCCCCTTCCCCTGTTGCTTGGACAGTGGAGTGATCACGTTATCTAGAGGCTGTGTTAACGGTATGTTGATCCTCCTGAAGCAGCCAAATAACAGCAAAAGAAAACCTGACAAATATTATATTAAATGCACACAAGTTAAAAAGCATCCAGCCCTTTGGCTATATATATATATATATATATATATATAGTGTTCATTCTAGCACCCTGCACCTTTCAAATACTGTGCAGTTCCTCTTTCCTGCCCGGGGTGTCGCTCTCTGCTGTGGTGCTTCTCCGCACACTCTGATCTGTTACTCAGTGCTGTGATACAGACCTGTGTGTGCTGAGAAACACCAGAGCAGAGAGTGACACCCCAGGCAGGAAAGGGGAACTGCATGGATTTTGAAAGGTGCAGGGTGCTAGAATGAATACTATATATATATATATATATATATATATATATATATACACACACACACACACATACATATACAGTGGTCGAAGTAGACATTTTGAAGTGGGGGTATGGAAAAGTGAAGGTTGCAATTATGCGCGCGCCTCCGGGAGAGGGGGTGTGGCCACTCAAATGGGGGCGTGCCCTTCAGTGTATTAGGACCCCTTATACTATCTAGAAATTCTTATACTATCTAGAAATTCACATTACAGCACACGGAATGAGCCGAAATTCACACTACAGCACATGGTATGAGCCAAAATTCACACTACAGCACATGGTATGAGCCAAAATTCATATTTTACCACACAGTATGAGCCGAAATTCACATTACAGCACACCGTATGAGCCGAAATTCATATTACAGCACACCGTATGAGCCGAAATTCACATTACAGCACACCGTATGATCCGAAATTCATATTTTACCACACAGTATGAGCCGAAATTCACATTACTGCACACGGTATGAGCCGAAATTCACATTACAGCACACGGTATGAGCCGAAATTCACATTATAGCACACGGTATGAGCCGAAATTCACATTACAGCACACGGTATGAGCCGAAATTCACATTACAGCACACAGTATGAGCCAAAATTCATATTTTACTACACAGTATGAGCCGAAATTCACATTACAGCACACGGTATGAGCCGAAATTCACGTTACAGAACACGCTATGACCCAAAATTTCAGATTTTACCACACTGTATGAGCCGAAATTCACATTATAGCACACGGTATGACCCGAAATTCACATTACAGCATACTGTATGAGCCAAAATTCTGATTTTACCATATGGTATGAGACGAAATTCACATTATAGCAAATGGTATGACCCACAATTCAGGGACAGGGAGAGAATGTGACAGCAAGGACTGAGAGAGTGACAGCAGGGACTGAGAGCGTGACAGCAGGGACATAGGGTAACATTACCTGATATGTGCAGCGGAGGTGCGGAAGGGACTGTGGTTGTTGGTGGCGTATGAGCCTATGGTCTGCGGGGGATGCGGCGGTACTAAGCTGTCCTTCTTCGCTGCGGCGTTGATGTCCCTCTGACCACCGCCAGTTGTGGTCTGCGGTGGTCAGCTTTCAATGGCGGTGCAGCGTGCAGAAGTGAGCGCTGGTCAGCGGTGGGAGGCGGGCAGCTGTGATATAAATATATAATTTTTTTACATTTATTTTATTTATTTTTCCCTGTCCCTGCGTCCAAGTGATCTGGGGGTGTGCTGCAGTCCAAGTGATCTTGCCCAGATCACTTGGCCTGCAGCTCACCCCCAGATCACTTGGACTGCAGCTCACCCCCAGATCACAAGGCGGGGAGCTGCAGTCCAAGTGATCTGGGGGTGAGCTGCCCAGACACTTGCCATCAAGCACAACTCCCCCACCCCTCGCCTTAGTGGTCCTGGTTCCTCAGTCCCGGAGGAAGCAGATGCTGCCGGAGATGCTGAGGGCACGGAAATAGAGGTAACAGCGCTGCCTGTTGTCTCCGGAGCTGCCGCTGCTGTAGGCAACTCCAACATCGGGAGGTGCGGGGCGGCAGGGAGGGAGGGGATAGGGAGACGTGGAGTGGGAGGGAGGGGATAGGGAGACGCAGGGCGGCAGGGAGGGAGGGGATAGGGAGACGCGGGGTGGAAGGGAGGGGATAGGGAGACGTGGGGTGGGAGGGAGGGGATAGGGAGACGTGGGGTGGGAGGGAGGGGATAGGGAGACGCGGGGTGGAAGGGAGGGGATAGGGAGATGCGGGGTGGGAGGGAGGAGATAGGGAGGCGCGGGGCGGCAGGGAGGGAGGGAGGGGATAGCGAGACGTGGGGCGGCAGGGAGGGGATATTGAGACGCGGGGTGCGAGGGAGGGGATAGGGAGACGCGGGGCGGCAGGGAGTGAGGGGATAGGGAGGCGCGGGGCAGCAGGGAGGGAGGCGCGGGGAGGGAGGGGATAGCGAGACGCGGGGCGGCAGTGAGGGGACAGTGAGACGCGGGTGGGAGGGAGAGGATAGGGAGACGCGGGGTGGCAGGGAGGGAGGGGATAGGGAGACGTGGGGTGGGAGGGAGGGGATAGGGAGACGTGGGGTGGAAGGGAGGGGATAGGGAGATGCGGGGTGGGAGGGAGGAGATAGGGAGGCGCGGGGCGGCAGGGAGGGAGGGGATAGCGAGACGTGGGGCGGCAGGGAGGGGATAGTGAGACGCGGGGTGCGAGGGAGGGGATAGGGAGACGCGGGGCGGCAGGGAGTGAGGGGATAGGGAGGCGCGGGGCAGCAGGGAGGGAGGCGCGGGGAGGGAGGGGATAGCAAGACGCGGGGCAGCAGTGAGGGGATAGTGAGACGCAGGGGGGAGGGAGAGGATAGGGAGACGCGGGGCGGCAGGGAGGGAGGGGATAGGGAGACGTGGGGTGGGAGGGAGGGGATAGGGAGACGCGGGGTGGAAGGGAGGGGATAGGGAGATGCGGGGTGGGAGGGAGGAGATAGGGAGGCGCGGGGCGGCAGGGAGGGAGGGGATAGCGAGACGCGGGGCGGCAGTGAGGGGATAGTGAGACGCGGGGTGGGAGGGAGGGGATAGTGAGACGCGGGGTGGGAGGGAGGGGATAGGGAGACGTGGGGTGGAAGGGAGGGGATAGTGAGACGCGGGTGGGAGGGAGAGGATAGGGAGACGCGGGGCGGCAGGGAGGGAGGGGATAGGGAGACGTGGGGTGGGAGGGAGGGGATAGGGAGACGCGGGGTGGAAGGGAGGGGATAGGGTGATGCGGGGTGGGAGGGAGGAGATAGGGAGGCGCGGGGCGGCAGGGAGGGAGGGGATAGCGAGACGCGGGGCGGCAGTTAGGGGATAGTGAGACGCTGGGTGGGAGAGAGAGGATAGGGAGACGCGGGGCGGCAGGGAGGGGATAGGGAGGCGCGGGGCGGCGGGGAGGGAGGGGATAGAGAGACTTCTCTTGTCTTTCAGATGTTCCAATTAAATATATTTTACACAAAAAAAAATATATTTTGATAAGTATGCCCAGACCAGGGGCGGCCGCGGCGAGGGTCTAGCCTGCCACAGCCGTCAGTCACCTCACCTACGCCAGTGTGATTTCCCTGCGGCTGCTCCATGTCTCTAACAGAAATAGACGGAGCCGCGCGTATGAGAGAGCAGGTCCGGAGACGGGCGCCACACAAGCGCTGACGTTCGTGCTGATGGCGCCTAGCAGGATGCGTGTTAGGCTGTCAGTGTGGGCGGCGCCCGTCTCCTGACCTGCTCTCTCATACGCGCGGCTCCGTCTATTTCTGTTTAGACATGGAGCAGCCGCAGGCCCGCAGGGAAAGCAATACACTGGGCTGGTGAGGTGACTGACGGCTGTGGCAGGCTAAACCCTCGCCGCGGCCGCCCTGGTCTGGGCTTACTTATCAAAATATATATATTTTTTTGGTAAAATATATTTAATTGGAGCCTGCCGCCCTCCAGTGGCCAGCGCCCATAGGCAGCTGCCTAAAGCTGCCTAATGGTAGCGCCGGCCCTGTGTACCCCCCCCCATGTGACTGCGCAGATAACCTGTGTGTTTGCTGTTGGGTAGATACAGCCAGTCTCAGATGTCAGGCCATACACCCCCTCATTCTTCCCCACACAATGGATTCCAGGCCACACAATCAGATGAAGTAAGGTTACTTTAGTTAACATCTATTGTGGCCTAGGGGACATGCCTGGACATGTGAAAGTAGGTTTGCTCTGAAACTGTTCTGGGGGTGTCGCCTTATTGTAGGAAAGACAAAGGTTTGATAATAGCAAAGAGGGGCCATTGAAAAGAGTTCTGGGAGAGAAGGTGAGAGAGTGGCAGGAGACTGGCTAAGAAGTAATGTTCTGTCAGGAGTTCCAGGAGGAATTGTCGTGTAGAATTGGATCACAGAAGTGTGCTGAGCTGTTTATAACCCATTCTGTTCAATAAACCACTGTTGGTTTTTCATCTACCACCGTGACTGAGTGATTTTGAACCCAATATCCTCACAATCATCTTCTCCACATTTTCTGGAAGTAACCTCGTACGCCGATTGCTGACAAGGTGAGCGGCTGCACTAAACAATCTTTCGGAGTACACACTGGAGGGGGGGCAACTTAGGTAAAATAAAGCCAGTTTGTGCAAGGGCCTCCAAATTGCCTCTTTTTCCTGCCAGTATACGTACGGACTGTCTGACGTGCCTACTTGGATGCGGTCACTCATATAATCCTCCACCATTCTTTCAATGGTGACAGAATCATATGCAGTGACAGCAGACGACATGTCAGTAATCGTTGGCTGGTCCTTCAGTCCGGACCAGATGTCAGCACTCGCTCCAGACTGCCCTGCATCACCGCCAGCGGGTGGGCTCAGAATTCTTAGCCTTTTCCTCGCACCCCCAGTTGCGGGAGAATGTGAAGGAGGAGCTGTTGACGGGTCACGTTCCGCTTGACTTGACAATTTTCTCACCAGCAGGTCTTTGAACCTCTGCAGACTTGTGTCTGCCGGAAAGAGAGATACAACGTTGGTTTTAAATCTAGGATCGAGCACGGTGGCCAAAATGTAGTGCTCTGATTTCAACAGATTGAAAACCCGTGAATCCTGGTTAAGCGAATGAAGGGCTCCATCCACAAGTCCCACATGCCTAGCGGAATCGCTCTGTTTTAGCTCCTCCTCTAATGTCTCCAATTTCTTCTGCAAAAGCCTGATGAGGGGAATGACCTGACTCAGGCTGGCAGTGTCTGAACTGACTTCACGTGTGGCAAGTTCAAAGGGTTGCAGAACCTTGCACAACGTTGAAATCATTCTCCACTGCGCTTGAGTCGGGTGCATTCCCCCTCCTTTGCCTATATCGTAGGTAGCTGTATAGGCTTGAATGGCGTTTTGCTGCTCCTCCATCCTCTGAAGCATATAGAGGGTTGAATTCCACCTCGTTACCACCTCTTGCTTCAGATGATGGCAGGGAGGTTCAGGAGGTTTGCTGGTGCTCCAGTCTTCGGCACGCGGTGGCTGAATGCTGAAAGTGGCCCACAATTCTTCGGGCCACCGAAAGCATCTCTTGCATGCCCCTGTCGTTTTTTAAATAATTCTGCACCACCAAATTCAATGTATGTGCAAAACATTGGACGTGCTGGAATTTGCCCACATGTAATGCACGCACAATATTGGTGGCGTTGTCCGATGTCACAAATCCTCAGGAGAGTCCAATTCGGGTAAGCCATTCTGTGATGATGTTCCTCAGTTTCCGTAAGAGGTTGTCAGCTGTGTGCCTCTTATGGAAAGCGGTGATACAAAGCGTAGCCTGCCTAGGAACGAGTTGGCGTTTGCGAGATGCTGCTACTGGTGCCGCCGCTGCTGTTCTTGCTGCGGGAGGCAATACATCTACCCAGTGGGCTGTCACAGTCATATAGTCCTGAGTCTGCCCTGCTCCACTTGTCCACATGTCCGTGGTTAAGTGGACATTGGGTACATTTTTTAGGACACTGGTGACTCTTTTTCTGACGTCTGTGTACATTTTCGGTATCGCCTGCCTAGAGAAATGGAACCTAGATGGTATTTGGTACTGGGGACACAGTACCTCAATCAATTCTCTAGTTCCCTGTGAATTAACGGTGGATACCGGAAACACGTTTCTCACCACCCAGGCTGCCAAGGCCTGAGTTATCCGCTTTGCAGCAGGGTGACTGCTGTGATATTTCATCTTCCTCGCAAAGGACTGTTGGACAGTCAATTGCTTACTGGAAGTAGTACAAGTGGTCTTCCGACTTCCCCTCTGGGATGACGATCGACTCCCAGCAGCAACAACAGCAGTGCCAGCAGCAGTAGGCGTTACACTCAAGGATGCATCAGAGGAATCCCAGGCAGGAGAGGACTCGTCAGACTTGACAGTGACATGGCCTGCAGGACTATTGGCTTTCCTGTGTAAGGAGGAAATTGACACTGAGGGAGTTGGTGGTGTGGTTTGCAGGAGCTTGGTTACAAGAGGAAGGGATTTAGTGGTCAGTGGACTGCTTCTGCTGTCACCCAAAGTTTTTGAACTTGTCACTAACTTCTGATGAATGCGCTCCAGGTGACGCATAAGGGAGGATGTTCCTAGGTGGTTAACGTCCTTACCTCTACTTATTACAGCTTGACAAAGGCAACACACGGCTTGACACCAGTTGTCCGCATTTCTGTTGAAATAATTCCACACCGAAGAGCTGATTTTTTTTGTATTTTGACCAGGCATGTCAATGGCCATATTCGTCCCATGGACAACAGGTGTCTCCCCGGGTGCCTGACTTAAACAAACCACCTCACCATCAGAATCCTCCTTGTCAATTTCCTCCTCAGCGCCAGCAACACCCATATCCTCATCCTGGTGTACTTCAACAGAGACATCTTCAATTTGACTATCAGGAACTGGACTGCGGGTGCTCCTTCCAGCACTTGCAGGGGGCGTGCAAATGGTGGAAGGCACCACCTCTTCCCGTCCAGTGTTGGGAAGGTCAGGCATCGCAACCGACACAATTGGACTCTCCTTGGGGATTTGTGATTTAGAAGAACGCACAGTTCTTTGCTGTGCTTTTGCCAGCTTAAGTCTTTTCATTTTTCTAGCTTCCATCCTCAGGTGAAGCTAACCCACTAGTCATAAGGAACATAGGAGAGGGCCTCAGCCGTTCCTTGCCACTCCGTGTCGTAAATGGCATATTGGCAAGTGTACGCATCTCCTCAGACGATTTTAATTTTGATTTTTGGGTCATTTTACTGTACTTTTTTTGGGGGGGATTTTACATGCTCTCTACTATGACATTGGGCATCGGCATTGGCAGACGACGTTTAATGGCATTTCATCGTCTCGGCCATGACTAGTGGCAGCAGCTTCAGCATGAGGTGGAAGTGGATCTTGATCTTTCCCTATTTTACCCTCCACATTTTTGTTCTCCATTTTTTAATGTGTGGAATTATATGCCAGCAATATATTTATCAATAGCAATGGCCTACTACTATATATACTGCGCACAAAAACTTAAATGCACCACAGGTATGGATGGATAGTATACTTGACGACACAGAGGTAGGTAGAGCAGTGGCCTACTGTACCGTACTGCTATATATTATATACTGGTGGTCAGCAAACTGTGCAAAACTGAAATGCACCACAGGTATGGATGGATAGTATACTTGACAACACAGAGGTAGGTAGAGCAGTGGCCTTCTGTACCGTACTGCTATATATTATATACTGGTGGTCAGCAAACTGTGCAAAACTGAAATGCACCAAAGGTATGGATGGATAGTATACTTGACGACACAGAGGTAGGTAGAGCAGTGGCCTACTGTACCGTACTGCTATATGTTATATATACTGGTGGTCAGCAAACTGTGCAAAACTGAAATGCACCACAGGTATGGATGGATAGTATACTTGACGACACAGAGGTAGGTAGAGCAGTGGCCTACTGTACCGTACTGCTATATATTATATACTGGTGGTCAGCAAACTGTGCAAAACTGAAATGCACCACAGGTTTGGATGGATAGTATACTTGGCGACACAGAGGTAGGTAGAGCAGTGGCCTACTGTACCGTACTACTATATTTTATATACTGGTGGTCAGCAAACTGTGCACAACTGAAATGCACCACAGGTATGGATGGATAGTATACTTGATGACAAAGAGGTAGGTAGAGCAGTGGCCTACTGTACCGTACTGCTATATATTATATACTGGTGGTCAGCAAACTGTGCAAAACTGAAATGCACCACAGGTATGGATGGATAGTACACTTGACGACACAGAGGTAGGTAGAGCAGTGGCCTACTGTACCGTACTGCTATATATTATATACTGGTGGTCAGCAAACTGTGCAAAACTGAAATGCACCACAGGTATGGATGGGTGGTCTTCTGTATGCCGACTGACGGGATCCCGGCGCACAGTATACCGGCGCCGGGATCCCGACAGCCGGCATACCGACACTTATTCTCCCTCGTGGGGGTCAACGACCCCCTGGTGGGAGAATAAAATAGTGTGGCGCTCGTAGCGCTCCACCGTGCCCGTAGCGTGGCGAGCGCAGCGAGCCCGCAAGGGGCTCATTTGCACTCGCCACACTGCTATATATATAGTTATACTGGTGGTCAGCAAAATTCTGTACTGTCCTCCTACTATATACTACAATGTAGCACAGATATGGAGCGTTTTTTAGGCAGAGTACGTATAATACTGGTGGTCACTGGTCAGCAAAACTCTGCACTGTCCTCCTACTATATAATACTGCTGGTCCCCAGTCCCCACAATAAAGCAATTAGCACGCCGAGCACAGATATTTGCAGCACAATGAGCACAGATATGGGCCCTCATTCCGAGTTGTTCGCTCGCTAGCTGCTTTTAGCAGCTTTGCACACGCTAAGCCGCCGCATACTGGGAGTGAATCTTAGCTTTGCAGAATTGCGATCGAAAGATTTGCATAATTGCGAATAGAAATTTCTTTGCAGTTTCTGAGTAGCTCGGGACTTACTCTGCCACTGTGATCAGTTCAGTCAGTTTCGTTCCTGGTTTGACGTCACAAACACACCCAGCGTTCGCCCAGACACTCCCCCGT
The DNA here is from genome assembly GCF_028390025.1 of Pseudophryne corroboree. Lineage (NCBI taxonomy): Eukaryota > Metazoa > Chordata > Amphibia > Anura > Myobatrachidae > Pseudophryne > Pseudophryne corroboree. The sequence continues at coordinate 144,391,531 of NC_086448.1, read as the reverse complement.
TTCTCCAGCCACTCCCGCGTTTTTCCCAGAAACGGCAGCGTTTTTCCGCACACACCCATAAAACGGCCAGTTTCCGCCAAGAAACACCCACTTCCTGTCAATCACACTCCATACACCAGAACGAAGAAATTTCTTTGTTAAGCCGTGAGTAAAATACCTAACTTTTTGGCAAATTTACTTGGCGCAGACGCAGTGCGAACATTGCACATGCGCAGTTTGCGACAAATCGCTCCGTTGCAAAAACCACTAACGAGCGAACAACTCGGAATGTGGGCCATGGAGCGTTTTTCAGGCAGAGAACGTAGATATTTGCACTTGCAGCACACTGAGCACAGATATTTGCAGCACACTGAGCACAGATATTTGCAGCACACTGAGCACAGATATTTGCAGCACACTGAACATAGAAACTGAGAGGACGCCAGCCACGTCCTCTCACGATCATCTCCAATGCACGAGTGAAAAATGGCGGCGACGCGCGGCTCCTTATATAGAGTACGAATCTCGTGAGAATCCGACTGCGGGATGATGACGTTCGGGTGCTCTCGGGTTAACCGAGCAAGGCGGGAGGATCCGAGTCTGCTCGGAACCGTGTAAAAAAAGGTGAAGTTCGGGGGGGTTCGGATTCCGACTAACCGAACCCGCTCATCACTATCAAAAATACGTGTTCACTTTGAGTAATTGTAACTCATCTTCGCAATTTGTGTTGCTCCACTGTTTTGATGGGGTTGGAGGGGTACTGCTTATATGATTGATGAGTGGATTACCACCAACAGCCTATTTACTTGATATACATTAGAGACATGCAAACAGGTTACCACTTACCATTGGTTAAACATCTGCTTGTAAGTTGGTCGCCCACACGACTGATTGGTGGGCAACAACATTTGAGTTGCAATTAGGTTATTCATTTTAGGCAAAACAACAAAAAAGGGAGTACATACAAACTCCAACAAAAAACACTTTGGTTATATCTGTGGCGTTTGCTTAAATTAATTGTGAGTGGTGATGAATAGGACGATCAGACCGTTTGAATTAACCCTATTTTTAGATAAATTGAAGGTCTCCGGATACCTATATATATACACTTTTGTTATATTTTCGCTATAAATGTTTCTTGACTTATGATAAGTTGCATTTGGCTTTCTTAAATCAGCAGGGATATGCCGTAACATAACCTGGTGTATGTATCTGTATTTCTATGTATTTTTTTAAAAAAATTATGAATTAAAAGTTAATTTTAATTATATATCAATTTATGAATTTATAAGTGTGCCCCGGAAAAGGCATTTAGTCCCCTTTCCTTTGCATCTTACGCAAAAACCCTTTCTTGTATAGATCACATTATTTCCAAGCGCCGCCCGTCTATACACTGTAAACGGGAAGCCGGGTCAATGCGACCCAGCTACCGTTTACACAGCAGAGTTTGCTGGGTTGAGCACGTGTTCAACACTGCAAACTACCCGAGTTGGAATACCAGGTCACTCAACCCGGATTATTCCAACTCTGCCCTTTTACACCGAGCAGCAACATGGGTTATGTACGTTCATGTGCAATAACCCGTGGTATATGCTGGCGGTATAAAAGGGGTATTAGTCTGCCCAATGTTTCGAAAATGGCAATAATTTAAAAGGCAAAACCAACCTGGTTTTACCTGGTAAATGACTGTCACTTTAAAACATCAGGCAGAATCACTTGGAATTCGCTGATGTCTGCAAGTCACAGACTACTGCATTCACCCGTACTGTATGTCTTACCTGATCAATGATATCAAATATGTTATGAGCAGCTCCTCTTGCCACGGAAAACGCTTCAAAGTGAGAAGCCGCCTGGCCAATGCAAAAACTGCTGAGGACCACACTGAAGAAGACCTATACGGACAGAAAGAAACGAACAAACCGATGATTGTAAAAATTGATCACAAAATGTTAAAATGTTACTGAATAACAACTGTACTTTGTATGCACAGTTTATATGTTTTATATATATATATATATATATATATATATATATATATATATAAAACCTATTCTGTGCTCCGGCACTGGGCACTGCCCCGACAATGGGGCTGACTTGTTCCGGTGCCCTCCTCCAGGTATGAAAACCGAATGGATACCAACAAGAAAAAACGAGGCGGCACTCAGAGTCTTAAACCAACTAAAACTTGTAATGGTGCATATCAACGTTTCGGGGTCTCCCCCTTTGTCAGGATTAGTGCAATACAATACAGAGTGTGATTAAATAGAATTTACCCCCCACAAGGAACATCCCCTTCAGCGTGTGCCACTGGCCGCGCCGCCCCGGCGTCCAGCCCGTCATCCCCAGCGTCTCAGCGGAAGTGACGCGCCGGCGCCCGGGGGCGCGTCCATGACCACGCTGCCTAGCAACAAAGGAGAATGTAAACAACCTTAGGTAAACAACCTTTGAGCAACAATCACGATACTGTATCACTAAGGTTGTTTACATTCTCCTTTGTTGCTAGGCAGCGTGGTCATGGACGCGCCCCCGGGCGCCGGCGCGTCACTTCCGCTGAGACACTGGGGATGACGGGCTGGACGCCGGGACAGTGCGGCCAGTGGCACACGCTGAAGGGGATGTTCCTTGTGGGGGGTAAGTTCTATTTAATCACACTCTGTATTGTATTGCACTAATCCTGACGAAGGGGGAGACCCCGAAACGTTGATATTAGAGATGAGCGCCTGAAATTTTTCGGGTTTTGTGTTTTGGTTTTGGGTTCGGTTCCGCGGCCGTGTTTTGGGTTCGAACGCGTTTTGGCAAAACCTCACCGAATTTTTTTTGTCGGATTCGGGTGTGTTTTGGATTCGGGTGTTTTTTTCAAAAAACACTAAAAAACAGCTTAAATCATAGAATTTGGGGGTCATTTTGATCCCAAAGTATTATTAACCTCAAAAACCATAATTTACACTCATTTTCAGTCTATTCTGAATACCTCACACCTCACAATATTATTTTTAGTCCTAAAATTTGCACCGAGGTCGCTGTGTGAGTAAGATAAGCGACCCTAGTGGCCGACACAAACACCGGGCCCATCTAGGAGTGGCACTGCAGTGTCACGCAGGATGTCCCTTCCAAAAAACCCTCCCCAAACAGCACATGACGCAAAGAAAAAAAGAGGCGCAATGAGGTAGCTGTGTGAGTAAGATTAGCGACCCTAGTGGCCGACACAAACACCGGGCCCATCTAGGAGTGGCACTGCAGTGTCACGCAGGATGTCCCTTCCAAAAAACCCTCCCCAAACAGCACATGACGCAAAGAAAAAAAGAGGCGCAATGAGGTAGCTGACTGTGTGAGTAAGATTAGCGACCCTAGTGGCCGACACAAACACCGGGCCCATCTAGGAGTGGCACTGCAGTGTCACGCAGGATGTCCCTTCCAAAAAACCCTCCCCAATCAGCACATGATGCAAAGAAAAAGAAAAGAAAAAAGAGGTGCAAGATGGAATTGTCCTTGGGCCCTCCCACCCACCCTTATGTTGTATAAACAAAACAGGACATGCACACTTTAACCAACCCATCATTTCAGTGACAGGGTCTGCCACACGACTGTGACTGATATGACGGGTTGGTTTGGACCCCCCCCAAAAAAGAAGCAATTAATCTCTCCTTGCACAAACTGGCTCTACAGAGGCAAGATGTCCACCTCATCTTCACCCTCCGATATATCACCGTGTACATCCCCCTCCTCACAGATTATCAATTTGTCCCCACTGGAATCCACCATCTCAGCTCCCTGTGTACTTTGTGGAGGCAATTGCTGCTGGTCAATGTCTCCGCGGAGGAATTGATTATAATTCATTTTAATGAACATCATCTTCTCCACATTTTCTGGATGTAACCTCGTACGCCGATTGCTGACAAGGTGAGCGGCGGCACTAAACACTCTTTCGGAGTACACACTTGTGGGAGGGCAACTTAGGTAGAATAAAGCCAGTTTGTGCAAGGGCCTCCAAATTGCCTCTTTTTCCTGCCAGTATAAGTACGGACTGTGTGACGTGCCTACTTGGATGCGGTCACTCATATAATCCTCCACCATTCTATCAATGTTGAGAGAATCATATGCAGTGACAGTAGACGACATGTCCGTAATCGTTGTCGGGTCCTTCAGTCCGGACCAGATGTCAGCATCAGCAGTCGCTCCAGACTGCCCTGCATCACCGCCAGCGGGTGGGCTCGGAATTCTGAGCCTTTTCCTCGCACCCCCAGTTGCGGGAGAATGTGAAGGAGGAGATGTTGACAGGTCGCGTTCCGCTTGACTTGACAATTTTGTCACCAGCAGGTCTTTCAACCCCAGCAGACCTGTGTCTGCCGGAAAGAGAGATCCAAGGTAGGCTTTAAATCTAGGATCGAGCACGGTGGCCAAAATGTAGTGCTCTGATTTCAACAGATTGACCACCCGTGAATCCTTGTTAAGCGAATTAAGGGCTGCATCCACAAGTCCCACATGCCTAGCGGAATCGCTCTGTTTTAGCTCCTTCTCTAATGTCTCCAATTTCTTCTGCAAAAGCCTGATGAGGGGAATGACCTGACTCAGGCTGGCAGTGTCTGAACTGACTTCACGTGTGGCAAGTTCAAAGGGTTGCAGAACCTTGCACAACGTTGAAATCATTCTCCACTGCACTTGAGACAGGTGCATTCCACCTACTATATCGTGCTCAATTGTATAGGCTTGAATGGCCTTTTGCTGCTCCTCCAACCTCTGAAGCATATAGAGGGTTGAATTCCACCTCGTTACCACTTCTTGCTTCAGATGATGGCAGGGCAGGTTCAGTAGTTTTTGGTGGTGCTCCAGTCTTCTGTACGTGGTGCCTGTACGCCGAAAGTGTCCCGCATTTTTTCTGGCCACCGACAGCATCTCTTGCACGCCCCTGTCGTTTTTTAAAAAATTCTGCACCACCAAATTCAAGGTATGTGCAAAACATGGGACGTGCTGGAATTTGCCCATATTTAATGCACACACAATATTGCTGGCGTTGTCCGATGCCACAAATCCACAGGAGAGTCCAATTGGGGTAAGCCATTCCGCGATGATCTTCCTCAGTTGCCGTAAGAGGTTTTCAGCTGTGTGCGTATTCTGGAAAGCGGTGATACAAAGCGTAGCCTGCCTAGGAAAGAGTTGGCGTTTGCAAGATGCTGCTACTGGTGCCGCCGCTGCTGTTCTTGCGGCGGGAGTCCATACATCTACCCAGTGGGCTGTCACAGTCATATAGTCCTGACCCTGCCCTGCTCCACTTGTCCACATGTCCGTGGTTAAGTGGACATTGGGTACAACTGCATTTTTTAGGACACTGGTGAGTCTTTTTCTGACGTCCGTGTACATTCTCGGTATCGCCTGCCTAGAGAAGTGGAACCTAGATGGTATTTGGTAACGGGGGCACACTGCCTCAATAAATTGTCTAGTTCCCTGTGAACTAACGGCGGATACCGGACGCACGTCTAACACCAACATAGTTGTCAAGGACTCAGTTATCCGCTTTGCAGTAGGATGACTGCTGTGATATTTCATCTTCCTCGCAAAGGACTGTTGAACAGTCAATTGCTTACTGGAAGTAGTACAAGTGGGCTTACGACTTCCCCTCTGGGATGACCATCGACTCCCAGCGGCAACAACAGCAGCGCCAGCAGCAGTAGGCGTTACACGCAAGGATGCATCGGAGGAATCCCAGGCAGGAAAGGACTCGTCAGAATTGCCAGTGACATGGCCTGCAGGACTATTGGCATTCCTGGGGAAGGAGGAAATTGACACTGAGGGAGTTGGTGGGGTGGTTTGCGTGAGCTTGGTTACAAGAGGAAGGGATTTACTGGTCAGTGGACTGCTTCCGCTGTCACCCAAAGTTTTTGAACTTGTCACTGACTTATTATGAATGCGCTGCAGGTGACGTATAAGGGAGGATGTTCCGAGGTGGTTAACGTCCTTACCCCTACTTATTACAGCTTGACAAAGGGAACACACGGCTTGACACCTGTTGTCCGCATTTCTGGTGAAATACCTCCACACCGAAGAGCTGATTTTTTTGGTATTTTCACCTGGCATGTCAACGGCCATATTCCTCCCACGGACAACAGGTGTCTCCCCGGGTGCCTGACTTAAACAAACCACCTCACCATCAGAATCCTCCTGGTCAATTTCCTCCCCAGCGCCAGCAACACCCATATCCTCCTCATCCTGGTGTACTTCAACACTGACATCTTCAATCTGACTATCAGGAACTGGACTGCGGGTGCTCCTTCCAGCACTTGCAGGGGGCGTGCAAATGGTGGAAGGCGCATGCTCTTCACGTCCAGTGTTGGGAAGGTCAGGCATCGCAACCGACACAATTGGACTCTCCTTGTGGATTTGGGATTTCAAAGAACGCACAGTTCTTTGCGGTGCTTTTGCCAGCTTGAGTCTTTTCAGTTTTCTAGCGAGAGGCTGAGTGCTTCCATCCTCATGTGAAGCTGAACCACTAGCCATGAACATAGGCCAGGGCCTCAGCCGTTCCTTGCCACTCCGTGTGGTAAATGGCATATTGGCAAGTTTACGCTTCTCCTCCGACAATTTTATTTTAGGTTTTGGAGTCCTTTTTTTACTGATATTTGGTGTTTTGGTTTTGACATGCTCTGTACTATGCCATTGGGCATCGGCCTTGGCAGACGACGTTGCTGGCATTTCATCGTCTCGGCCATGACTAGTGGCAGCAGCTTCAGCACGAGGTGGAAGTGGATCTTGATCTTTCCCTAATTTTGGAACCTCAACATTTTTGTTCTCCATATTTTAATAGGCACAACTAAAAGGCACCTCAGGTAAACAATGGAGATGGATGGATTGGATACTAGTATACAATTATGGACGGGCTGCCGAGTGCCGACACAGAGGAAGCCACAGCCGTGAACTACCGCACTGTACTGTGTCTGCTGCTAATATATAGACTGGTTGATAAAGAGATAGTATACTCGTAACTAGTATGTATGTATAAAGAAAGAAAAAAAAACCACGGTTAGGTGGTATATACAATTATGGACGGGCTGCCGAGTGCCGACACAGAGGTAGCCAAAGCCGTGAACTACCGCACTGTACTGTGTCTGCTGCTAATATATAGACTGGTTGATAAAGAGATAGTATACTCGTAACTAGTATGTATGTATAAAGAAAGAAAAAAAAACCACGGTTAGGTGGTATATACAATTATGGACGGGCTGCCGAGTGCCGACACAGAGGTAGCCACAGCCGTGAACTACCGCACTGTACTGTGTCTGCTGCTAATATATAGACTGGTTGATAAAGAGATAGTATACTCGTAACTAGTATGTATGTATAAAGAAAGAAAAAAAAACCACGGTTAGGTGGTATATACAATTATGGACGGGCTGCCGAGTGCCGACACAGAGGTAGCCACAGCCGTGAACTACCGCACTGTACTGTGTCTGCTGCTAATATATAGACTGGTTGATAAAGAGATAGTATACTCGTAACTAGTATGTATGTATAAAGAAAGAAAAAAAAACCACGGTTAGGTGGTATATACAATTATGGACGGGCTGCCGAGTGCCGACACAGAGGTAGCCACAGCCGTGAACTACCGCACTGTACTGTGTCTGCTGCTAATATATAGACTGGTTGATAAAGAGATAGTATACTCGTAACTAGTATGTATGTATAAAGAAAGAAAAAAAAACCACGGTTAGGTGGTATATACAATTATGGACGGGCTGCCGAGTGCCGACACAGAGGTAGCCACAGCCGTGAACTACCGCACTGTACTGTGTCTGCTGCTAATATATAGACTGGTTGATAAAGAGATAGTATACTCGTAACTAGTATGTATGTATAAAGAAAGAAAAAAAAACCACGGTTAGGTGGTATATACAATTATGGACGGGCTGCCGAGTGCCGACACAGAGGTAGCCACAGCCGTGAACTACCGCACTGTACTGTGTCTGCTGCTAATATAGACTGGTTGATAAAGAGATAGTATACTCGTAACTAGTATGTATGTATAAAGAAAGAAAAAAAACCCACGGTTAGGTGGTATATACAATTATGGACGGGCTGCCGAGTGCCGACACAGAGGTAGCCACAGCCGTGAACTACCGCACTGTACTGTGTCTGCTGCTAATATATAGACTGGTTGATAAAGAGATAGTATACTCGTAACTAGTATGTATGTATAAAGAAAGAAAAAAAAACCACGGTTAGGTGGTATATACAATTATGGACGGGCTGCCGAGTGCCGACACAGAGGTAGCCACAGCCGTGAACTACCGCACTGTACTGTGTCTGCTGCTAATATATAGACTGGTTGATAAAGAGATAGTATACTCGTAACTAGTATGTATGTATAAAGAAAGAAAAAAAAACCACGGTTAGGTGGTATATACAATTATGGACGGGCTGCCGAGTGCCGACACAGAGGTAGCCACAGCCGTGAACTACCGCACTGTACTGTGTCTGCTGCTAATATATAGACTGGTTGATAAAGAGATAGTATACTCGTAACTAGTATGTATGTATAAAGAAAGAAAAAAAAACCACGGTTAGGTGGTATATACAATTATGGACGGGCTGCCGAGTGCCGACACAGAGGTAGCCACAGCCGTGAACTACCGCACTGTACTGTGTCTGCTGCTAATATATAGACTGGTTGATAAAGAGATAGTATACTCGTAACTAGTATGTATGTATAAAGAAAGAAAAAAAAACCACGGTTAGGTGGTATATACAATTATGGACGGGCTGCCGAGTGCCGACACAGAGGTAGCCACAGCCGTGAACTACCGCACTGTACTGTGTCTGCTGCTAATATATAGACTGGTTGATAAAGAGATAGTATACTCGTAACTAGTATGTATGTATAAAGAAAGAAAAAAAAACCACGGTTAGGTGGTATATACAATTATGGACGGGCTGCCGAGTGCCGACACAGAGGTAGCCACAGCCGTGAACTACCGCACTGTACTGTGTCTGCTGCTAATATATAGACTGGTTGATAAAGAGATAGTATACTCGTAACTAGTATGTATGTATAAAGAAAGAAAAAAAAACCACGGTTAGGTGGTATATACAATTATGGACGGGCTGCCGAGTGCCGACACAGAGGTAGCCACAGCCGTGAACTACCGCACTGTACTGTGTCTGCTGCTAATATATAGACTGGTTGATAAAGAGATAGTATACTCGTAACTAGTATGTATGTATAAAGAAAGAAAAAAAAACCACGGTTAGGTGGTATATACAATTATGGACGGGCTGCCGAGTGCCGACACAGAGGTAGCAACAGCCGTGAACTACCGCACTGTACTGTGTCTGCTGCTAATATATAGACTGGTTGATAAAGAGATAGTATACTCGTAACTAGTATGTATGTATGTATAATGAAAGAAAAAAAAACCACGGTTAGGTGGTATATACAATTATGGACGGGCTGCCGAATGCCGACATAGAGGTAGCCACAGCCGTGAACTACCGCACTGTACTGTGTCTGCTGCTAATATATAGACTGGTTGATAAAGAGATAGTATACTCGTAACTAGTATGTATGTATAAAGAAAGAAAAAAAAACCACGGTTAGGTGGTATATACAATTATGGACGGGCTGCCGAGTGCCGACACAGAGGTAGCCACAGCCGTGAACTACCGCACTGTACTGTGTCTGCTGCTAATATAGACTGGTTGATAAAGAGATAGTATACTCGTAACTAGTATGTATGTATAAAGAAAGAGAAAAAAACCACGGTTAGGTGGTATATACAATTATGGACGGGCTGCCGAGTGCCGACACAGAGGTAGCCACAGCCGTGAACTACCGCACTGTACTGTGTCTGCTGCTAATATAGACTGGTTGATAAAGAGATAGTATACTACTAATATTATATATACTGGTGGTCAGGTCACTGGTCACTAGTCACACTGGCAGTGGCACTCCTGCAGCAAAAGTGTGCACTGTTTTAATATAATATTATGTACTCCTGGCTCCTGCTATAACCTATAACTGGCACTGCAGTAGTGCTCCCCAGTCTCCCCCACAATTATAAGCTGTGTGAGCTGAGCAGTCAGACAGATATATAATATATATAGATGATGCAGCACACTGGCCTGAGCCTGAGCAGTGCACACAGATATGGTATGTGACTGACTGAGTCACTGTGTGTATCGCTTTTTTCAGGCAGAGAACGGATATATTAAATAAACTGCACTGTGTGTCTGGTGGTCACTCACTATATAATATATTATGTACTCCTGGCTCCTGCTATAACCTATAACTGGCACTGCAGTAGTGCTCCCCAGTCTCCCCCACAATTATAAGCTGTGTGAGCTGAGCAGTCAGACAGATAATCAGATATATATAATATTATATATAGATAATAGATGATGCAGCACACTGGCCTGAGCCTGAGCAGTGCACACAGATATGGTATGTGACTGAGTCACTGTGTGCTGTGTATCGCTTTTTTCAGGCAGAGAACGGATTATAAATAAAACTGGTGGTCACTATCAGCAAAACTCTGCACTGTACTGAGTACTCCTAATGCTCCCCAAAATTAGTAAATCAAGTGTCTCTCTAATCTATTCTAAACGGAGAGGACGCCAGCCACGTCCTCTCCCTATCAATCTCAATGCACGTGTGAAAATGGCGGCGACGCGCGGCTCCTTATATAGAATCCGAGTCTCGCGATAGAATCCGAGCCTCGCGAGAATCCGACAGCGTCATGATGACGTTCGGGCGCGCTCGGGTTAACCGAGCAAGGCGGGAAGATCCGAGTCGCTCGGACCCGTGAAAAAAAACATGAAGTTCGTGCGGGTTCGGATTCAGAGAAACCGAACCCGCTCATCTCTAGTTGATATGCACCATTACAAGTTTTAGTTGGTTTAAGACTCTGAGTGCCGCCTAATTTTTTCTTGTTGGTATATATATATATATATATATATATCAGTCCACTGTAGGCGGCACACTGGTCACAAAAGGTACAAAACAGCAGGTTGCAGCAACAACGTTTCGAAGTTTATTCTTCGTCCTCAGGTTACAAAATAACAGAGAAAGACATACCTTTTTATTCCCCCCACACATGTGCAGTGAGCTCCAGAGTGGTTCTGGCATTCTGACGCCCATTAGTGACATCATCCAGCCTCCCCGCCTACCAGAAGCATCACACTGAGATAGTATCAAAATACTATCAACAAGTAGTATAGTGAAAATGACTCACCTTTCATTTAAAAACATTTCAGGACTCACAGTTAAAAACAACACATAAGACAGAGACAGATGCGGTGTATATACAAAACAGCATGTGCAGTCACCATCTAAACTCCACAGCTACCCCCACAGGTGCTGATGATCGTCAAAGACTTGCTCATTAACTCATTCAAAGCTGCACATGATGGATACTCACTACATGGGCTATAAGAAACTATGTAAACCCAGAGATTCATTAAGCCCTTTAGGTGCTAGGGTCTGCAACTCATAAATCCATTTAGATTCTTTTTGCAACAAACGTAAGGATCTATTGCCCCCTCTTAATCTAGCTGGTTCATGATCAATAATCATATATTTTAGGCAGGGTATGCTGTGCCTAGCCTGCATAAAATGACGAGCGACCGGCTGGTCACTTGTACCATGTTGAATTGCATTCCTGATGGCCATTTTATGATTAGCCATACGCTCCCTCAATGTACGGTCGGTTTTACAGACATAATGAAGTCCGCAAGGACAACTGATCAGATAGATGATAAATTTAGTAGTACATGTGACTCTATAATTAATACTATATTTCCTACCACTAAACGGATGATTAAAGGTATTGCCAGTCAGAAGAGACCTACAAGTGATGCAATTTAAACATCTAAAACAACCCTTGCGCAGGGACAAAAACATATTTTGTTCACTTTGACTGGATTGTAACCCCGTTACATCTGTTTTGACTACCCAATCCCTTAAATTTCTTCCTCTCGTATAAGTGGGCATGATAGTGATATCCGTCAGATTTAGATCTTTGTCGGTCTGTATAATTGGCCACAATTGTAGCAGCAAAAGGGAAAACCCTTATGCAGGATAGACATTCCCTGTTGCTAGCTAAGAAAACGAAACCTGTTTCTAAACGCTTACCATGGGTTAATCATTTCAACACTGATAGTACATCAATTGCCCGTACAGCGAAAGCGTTGTGGCCAATTGTACAGACCGACAAAGATCTAAATCTGACGGATATCACTATCATGCCCACTTATACGAGAGGAAGAAATTTAAGGGATTGGGTAGTCAAAACAGATGTAACGGGGTTACAATCCAGTCAAAGTGAACAAAATATGTTTTTGTCCCTGCGCAAGGGTTGTTTTAGATGTTTAAATTGCATCACTTGTAGGTCTCTTCTGACTGGCAATACCTTTAATCATCCGTTTAGTGGTAGGAAATATAGTATTAATTATAGAGTCACATGTACTACTAAATTTATCATCTATCTGATCAGTTGTCCTTGCGGACTTAATTATGTCTGTAAAACCGACCGTACATTGAGGGAGCGTATGGCTAATCATAAAATGGCCATCAGGAATGCAATTCAACATGGTACAAGTGACCAGCCGGTCGCTCGTCATTTTATGCAGGCTAGGCACAGCATACCCTGCCTAAAATATATGATTATTGATCATGAACCAGCTAGATTAAGAGGGGGCAATAGATCCTTACGTTTGTTGCAAAAAGAATCTAAATGGATTTATGAGTTGCAGACCCTAGCACCTAAAGGGCTTAATGAATCTCTGGGTTTACATAGTTTCTTATAGCCCATGTAGTGAGTATCCATCATGTGCAGCATTGAATGAGTTAATGAGCAAGTCTTTGACGATCATCAGCACCTGTGGGGGTAGCTGTGGAGTTTAGATGGTGACTGCACATGCTGTTTTGTATATACACCGCATCTGTCTCTGTCTTATGTGTTGTTTTTAACTGTGAGTCCTGAAATGTTTTTAAATGAAAGGTGAGTCATTTTCACTATACTACTTGTTGATAGTATTTTGATACTATCTCAGTGTGATGCTTCTGGTAGGCGGGGAGGCTGGATGATGTCACTAATGGGCGTCAGAATGCCAGAACCACTCTGGAGCTCACTGCACATGTGTGGGGGGAATAAAAAGGTATGTCTTTCTCTGTTATTTTGTAACCTGAGGACGAAGAATAAACTTCGAAACGTTGTTGCTGCAACCTGCTGTTTTGTACCTTTAGTGACCAGTGTGCCGCCTACAGTGGACTGTTGTATTGACCCGTGGCTCTGCGGGTCTAGGAGGGCACCGGGACTGAGTTATTTGTACCTAGGAGTGCTGCCAAAAGTCGTTTGTGTATATATATATATATATATATATATATATATATATATATATATATATATTATGCTCTCTGATGTAGGAATAAATTTCTGAAACGTTAGAATCCACATTGCCGTTGTTTGATAATTTGTCCATGAAATCAAACTGAGTCTCGCTTCTATTGCAAAATCTAATATATAAAAATGAAAATTTGTCTGTCCTTCTGTCTTTCTATTCAAATCCACAGTTTACAAGCGAAGAAAGTGAAATTTTACAGACAAGCATATTAAAACATGGCGGAGGCAACTAAAACAATTTGAAATCCCTACCACCGCTAGGGGGGCAGACAGCAGCACAGAGTATATCAGGAGACACCATAACTCCGGAAATTGCTGCAGCAATGTACTCAAAAATTGGTACACATATGCCTTACAATCTGGCAACAAACACTGTGGGAGGAAGACACCCCTAGCACCCCTAGGGGTGGGACAGCAGAATAGAGTATGTCAGCAGACAGCAAAACTGTGGAAGGCCTGGAGCAATTTACACCAACCTTGGAACACATGTGACTTAAAATCAGAGGATCAGAGTTCAGGAGCCAGAGCAATCCACCAACAACAAATATAAAACTGCATACTCGGAGTGTGGAGCTGGAGCAGGGACCAGTTGCTGGAAGGCTAATATGTCTGGTTCTGGGCATAGTGGAGAAGAGTGTCAACCAAAAGGGGAGAGTCCCAGCTTTTGGACTATGCCCTCAGAAACACTCTAAGTCAGTAGTTCCCAAACTTCTTAGAATCATGGCACTCTAATGTATCAGAATTTTAATCACGGCACCCCTAGGCCAAAACTTACTTAGCAAGAAATTTTGAAATAAATATTAAATCAAAAATTGTGTTTATGTCACCTTTAGGTTCCGTTATGTGGTGAGGAACAAGATTTGCTTCTGTTTGTCCACATGTTTTATGATTGGCAGTAGTGATGAGCACCGGACATTTTTTGGGTTTTGTGTTTTGGTTTTGGATTCGGTTCCGTGGCCGTGTTTTGGATTCGGACGCGTTTTGGCAAAACCTCCCTGAAATTTTTTTGTCGGATTCGGGTGTGCTTTGGATTAGGGTGTTTTTTTACAAAAACCCCTCAAAAACAGCTTAAATCATAGAATTTGGGGGTCATTTTGATCCCATAGTATTATTAACCTCAATAACCATAATTTACACTCATTTCCAGTCTACCTCACACCTCACAATATTATTTTTAGTCCTAAAATTTGCACCGAGGTCGCTGGATGACTAAGCTAAGCGACCCAAGTGGCCGACACAAACACCTGGCCCATCTAGGAGTGGCACTGCAGTGTCAGACAGGATGGCAGATTAAAAAAAAATTGTCCCCAAACAGCACATGATGCAAAGAAAAAAAGAGGTGCACCAAGGTCGCTGGATGGCTAAGCTAAGCATCATAAGTGACCGACACAAACACCTGGCCCATCTAGGAGTGGCACTGCAGTGTCAGGCAGGATGTCACTTCAAAAAAATAGTCCCCAAACAGCACATGATGCAAAGAAAAATGAAAGAAAAAAGAGGTGCAAGATGGAATTGTCCTTGGGCCCTCCCACCCACCCTTATGTTGTATAAACAGGACATGCACACTTTAACGAACCCATCATTTCAGCGACAGGGTCTGCCACACGACTGTGACTGAAATGACTGGTTGGTTTGGGCCCCCACCAAAAAAGAAGCAATTTATCTCTCCTTGCACAAACTGGCTCTACAGAGGCCAGATGTCCACCTCCTCCTCATCGTCCGATTCCTCACCCCTTTCACTGTGTACATCCCCCTCCTCACAGATTATTAATTCGTCCCCACTGGAATCCACCATCTCAGGTCCCTGTGTACTTTCTGGAGGCAATTGCTGCTGGTGAATGTCTCCACGGAGGAATTGATTATAATTCATTTCGATGAACATCATCTTCTCCACATTTTCTGGAAGTAACCTCGTACGCCGATTGCTGACAAGGTGAGTGGTTGCACTAAACACTCTTTCGGAGTACACACTGGAGGGGGGGCAACTTAGGTAAAATAAAGCCAGTTTCTGCAAGGGCCTCCAAATTGCCTCTTTTAACTGACAGTATATGTATGGACTGTCTGACGTGCCTACTTGGATGCGGTCACTCATATAATCCTCCACCATTCTTTCAATGGTGACAGAATCATATGCAGTGACAGTAGACGACATGTCAGTAATCGTTGGCAGGTCCTTCAGTCCGGACCAGATGTCAGCACTCGCTCCAAACTGCCCTGCATCACCGCCAGCGGGTGGGCTCAGAATTCTTAGCCTTTTCCTCGCAGCCCCAGTTGTGGGAGAATGTGAAGGAGGAGCTGTTGACGGGTCACGTTCCGCTTGACTTGACAATTTTCTCACCAGCAGGTCTTTGAACCTTTGCAGACTTGTGTCTGCCAGAAAGAGAGATACAACGTAGGTTTTAAATCAAGGATCGAGCACGGTGGCCAAAATGTAGTGCTCTGATTTCAACAGATTGACCACCCGTGAATCCTGGTTAAGCGAATTAAGGGCTCCATCCACAAGTCCCACATGCCTAGCGGAATCGCTCTGTTTTAGCTCCTCCTTCAATATCTCCAGCTTCTTCTGCAAAAGCCTGATGAGGGGAATGACCTGACTCAGGCTGGCAGTGTCTGAACTGACTTCACGTGTGGCAAGTTCAAAGGGTTGCAGAACCTTGCACAACGTTGAAATCATTCTCCACTGCACTTGAGTCAGGTGTATTCCCCCTCCTTTGCCTATATCGTAGGTAGATGTATAGGCTTGAATGGCCTTTTGCTGCTCCTCCATCCTCTGAAGCATATAGAGGGTTGAATTCCACCTCATTACCACCTCTTGCTTCAGATGATGGCAGGGCAGGTTCAGGACTATTTGCTGGTGCTCCAGTCTTCGGCACACGGTGGCTGAATGCCGAAAGTGGCCCGCAATTCTTCGGGCCACCGAAAGCATCTCTTGCACGCCCCTGTCGTTTTTTAAATAATTCTGCACCACCAAATTCAATGTATGTGCAAAACATGGGACGTGCTGGAATTTGCCCAGATGTAATGCACGCACAATATTGGTGGCGTTGTCCGATGTCACAAATCCCCAGGAGAGTCCAATTGGGGTAAGCTATTCTGCGATGATGTTCCTCAGTTTCCGTAAGAGGTTGTCAGCTGTGTGCCTCTTCTGGAAAGCGGTGATACAAAGCGTAGCCTGCCTAGGAACGAGTTGGCATTTGCGAGATGCTGCTATTTGTGCCGCCGCTGCTGTTCTTGCTGCGGGAGGCAATACATCTACCCAGTGGGCTGTCACAGTCATATAGTCCTGAGTCTGCCCTGCTCCACTTGTTCACATGTCCGTGGTTACGTGGACATTGGGTACAACTGCATTTTTTAGGACACTGGTGACTCTTTTTCTGACGTCTGTGTACATTTTCGGTATCGCCTGCCTAGAGAAATGGAACCTAGATGGTAGTTGGTACCGGGGACACAGTACCTCAATCAAGTCTGTAGTTGCCTGTGAATTAACGGTGAATACCGGAAACACGTTTCTCACCACCCAGGCTGCCAAGGCCTGAGTTATCCGCTTTGCAGCAGGATGACTGCTGTGATATTTCATCTTCCTCGCAAAAAACTGTTGGACAGTCAATTGCTTACTGGAAGTAGTACAAGTGGTCTTCCGACTTCCCCTCTGGGATGACGATCGACTCCCAGCAGCAACAAGAGCAGTGCCAGCAGCAGTAGGCTTTATACTCAAGGATGCATCGGAGGAATCCCAGGCAGGAGAGGACTCGTCAGACTTGACAGTGACATGGCCTGCAGGACTATTGGCTTTCCTGTGTAAAGAGGAAATTGACACTGAGGGAGTTGGTGGTGTGGTTTGCAGGAGCTTGGTTACAAGAGGAAGGGATTTAGTGGTCAGTGGACTGCTTCTGCTGTCACCCAAAGTTTTTGAACTTGTCACTAACTTCTGATGAATGCGCTCCAGGTGACGCATAAGGGAGGATGTTCCTAGGTTGTTAACGTCCTTACCCCTACTTATTACAGCTTGACAAAGGCAACAAACGGCTTGACACCAGTTGTCTGCATTTCTGTTGAAATAATTCCACACCGAAGAGGTGATTTTTTTTGTATTTTGACCAGGCATGTCAATGGCCATATTCGTCCCACAGACAACAGGTGTCTCCCCGGGTGCCTGACTTAAACAAACCACCTCACCATCAGAATCCTCCTTGTCAATTTCCTCCCCAGCGCCAGCAACACCCATATCCTCATCCTAGTGTACTTCAACAGTGACATCTTCAATTGGACTATCAGGACCTGGACTGCGGGTGCTCCTTCCAGCACTTGCAGGGGTGTGCAAATGGTGGAAGGCGCATCCTCTTCCCATCCAGTGTTGGGAAGGTCAGGCGTCGCAACCGACACAATTGGACTCTCCTTGGGGATTTGTGATTTAGAAGAACGCACAGTTCTTTGCTGTGCTTTTGCCATCTTAACTCTTTTAAGTTTTCTAGCAGGAGTATGAGTGCTTCCATCCTCAGGTGAAGCTGAACCACTAGCCTTGAACATAGGCCAGGGCCTCAGCCATTCCTTGCCACTCTGTGTCGTAAATGGTACATTGGCAAGTTTACGCTTCTCCTCAGACGATTTTGATTTAGATTTTTGGGTCATTTTAATGTGTGGAATTATATGCCAGTATCAATAGCAATGGCCTACTACTATATATACTGCGCACAACTGAAATGCACCACAGGTATGGATGGATAGTATACTTGACGACACAGAGGTAGGTAGAGCAGTGGCCTTCTGTACCGTACTGCTATATATTATATACTGGTGGTCAGCAAACTGTGCAAAACTGAAATGCACCACAGGTATGGATGGATAGTATAATTGACGACACAGAGGTAGGTAGAGCAGTGGCCTTCTGTACCGTACTGCTATATATTATATACTGGTGGTCAGCAAACTGTGCAAAACTGAAATGCACCACAGGTATGGATGGATAGTATACTTGACGACACAGAGGTAGGTAGAGCAGTGGCCTTCTGTACCGTACTGCTATATATTATATACTGGTGGTCAGCAAACTGTGCAAAACTGAAATGCACCACAGGTATGGATGGATAGTATAATTGACGACACAGAGGTAGGTAGAGCAGTGGCCTTCTGTACCGTACTGCTATATATTATATACTGGTGGTCAGCAAACTGTGCAAAACTGAAATGCACCACAGGTATGGATGGATAGTATACTTGACGACACAGAGGTAGGTAGAGCAGTGGCCTACTGTACCGTACTGCTATATATTATATACTGGTGGTCAGCAAACTGTGCAAAACTGAAATGTACTACAGGTATGGATGGATAGTATAATTGACGACACAGAGGTAGGTAGAGCAGTGGCCTTCTGTACCGTACTGCTATATATTATATACTGGTGGTCAGCAAACTGTGCAAAACTGAAATGCACCACAGGTATGGATGGATAGTATACTTGACGACACAGAGGTAGGTAGAGCAGTGGCCTACTGTACCATACTGCTATATATTATATACTGGTGGTCAGCAAACTGTGCAAAACTGAAATGCACCACAGGTATGGATGGATAGTATACTTGACGACACAGAGGTAGGTAGAGCAGTAGCCTACTGTACCGTACTGCTATATATTATATACAGGTGGTCAGCAAACTGTGCAAAACTGAAATGCACCACAGGTATGGATGGATAGTTTAATTGACGACACAGAGGTAGGTAGAGCAGTGGCCTTCTGTACCGTACTGCTATATATTATATACTGGTGGTCAGCAAAACTCTGCACTGTACTCCTACTATATACTACAATGCAGCACAGATATGGAGCGTTTTTCAGGCAGAGAACGTATAATACTGGTGGTCACTGGTCAGCAAAACTCTGCACTGTACTCCTCCTATATAATACTGGTGGTCCCCAGTCCCCACAATAAAGCAGTGTGAGCACAGATATATGCAGCACACTGAGCACAGATATGGAGCGTTTTTCAGGCAGAGAACGTATAATACTGGTGGTCACTGGTCAGCAAAACTCTACACTGTACTCCTCCTATATAATACTGCTGGTCCCCAGTCCCCACAATAAAGCAGTGTGAGCACAGATATATGCAGCACACTGAGCACAGATATGGAGCGTTTTTCAGGCAGAGAACGTATGATACTGGTGGTCACTGGTCAGCAAAACTCTGCACTGTACTCCTCCTATATAATACTGGTGGTCCCCAGTCCCCACAAGAAAGCAGTGTGAGCACAGATATATGCAGCACACTGAGCACAGATATGGAGCGTTTTTCAGGCAGAGAACGTATAATACTGGTGGTCACTAGTCGGCAAAACTCTGCACTGTACTCCTCCTATATAATACTGCTGGTCCCCAGTCCCCACAATAAAGCAGTGTGAGCACAGATATATGCAGCACACTGAGCACAGATATGGAGCGTTTTTCAGGCAGAGAACGTATAATACTGGTGGTCACTGGTCAGCAAAACTCTGCACTGTACTCCTCCTATATAATACTGGTGGTCCCCAGTTCCCACAATAAAGCAGTGTGAGCACAGATATATGCAGCACACTGAGCACAGATATGGAGCGTTTTTCAGGCAGAGAACGTATAATACTTGTGGTCACTGGTCAGCAAAACTCTGCACTGTACTCCTCCTGTATAATACTGCTGGTCCCCAGTCCCCACAATAAAGCAGTGAGCACAGATATTTGCAGCCACCTGAATAAAACTGAGAGGATGCCAGCCACGTCCTCTCACCAGGGGTGTATCTAGGGGGCCGAGCGCCCCTGGCAAAGTAAGGGGCTGGCGCCCCCCCTACACACTTTTGGAATAAGGTGTGAGTATTGGAAATGGGGCATGGTCTTGTGGGGGAAGGGTGTGGACACAATAGTGCTTCCAATTCAAATTCTGCCACACAGTAGTGTCCCTTATTCACATTACACTGCACAGTAGTGTCTCGTATTCACGATACACCATCCCTCCCCCCTAACCCACCTTTCCCACAGCCTGACCTTAACCCAGCCCCCCCAAAAGCCTCTTCAGTGGTGCCTAACCCTAACCCACCCTTCCTAATCTCCCTCCCTGCAGCCTAACCCTAACTCTCCCACCCTCAGCCTAACCCTCCCACGCAACTTGCCAGTGGAGACTCTGGCACCAACTCGATCCAGATTTTGGCATTCTGCATCGCTATCTATGTTGGGATGCCAGCATCAGCATTCCGAGCAGATTCGGGATGTTGGCGTCAGCTTTCCAAACGCCGGGATGCCAAACGCCGGCATCTTGACTGCATCCTGAATGAAATGCTGATGAGCTGCTGTGAGATGAGCCTCAAACGGACCCAGCCATTAACCAAACACCATTAGTGGGATGGTAGAAGTGCTTCCTGTTAGAAAAATCATCAGGGTGCCATCACTTCCAAGATAAAATGATCAATTATACAATTAACTGATATACATTTCCTTGAACATGGCCTTGAAATAGGTAAGATATGTATTTTCTTTATTAAACTCAACAAGTTAAAGTTTTCGCTTACTACTTACTTACATCTAACATGCATGAAAATCGTGTACTTTTCCAGGTACTACAGTCCCTTCTCCCAAACACTGCCACTTTTTTATTATCTTCAACAACAAATAGACCTATAGCACTGTGCTATATAACAATTGCTGTGTACCTGGTGAGAGTCCATTACTGCCGGTGCGGCGCCAATGTCCATCAGCACCGCACTGCACTAGTGATCAGACTAGTGTCCGGCAGCACTGCACTTGTAATCAAGCTCACAATAAACTACAGTTCCCAGCAGCCCTTGCTTCCGGGAGCTCCCAGCAACAAGGGCTGCTAGGAGCTGTAGTTTATTTTGAGTCTGATTACAAGTGCGGTGCTGCCGGACACCAGCGCCGCTCAAGCAGTAACAGACTCTCACCAGGTACAGTCTGACAGTACTGCTTTTTTACCCTTTGGCCGCGGGGTGGCACAGCCAGGTGGCACCCCCTCCTTGCCAGGCGCCCCTGGCAAGTGCCATCCCGGCCAATGGGTAGATACACCCCTGCCTCTCACTATCATTTCCAATGCACAAGTGAAAAATGGCGGCGACGCGCGGCTCCTTATATAGAATACGAATCTCGCGAGAATCCGACCGTGGGATGATGACGTTCGGGCGCGCTCGGGTTAACCGAGCAAGGCGGGAGGATCCGAGTCTGTCTCGGACCCGTGTAAAAAGGGTGAAGTTCGGGCGGTTCGGATTCCGACGAACCGAACCCGCTCATCACTAATTGGCAGTCACCAGCACTGGTTTTGCCTATTACATTGACCAGAAATAATTTTGATTTGTCCTGGACCACCAACCCGAGGCACCCCTGCAAGTGTTTTGAAGCACCCCAGGGTGCCTAGGTACACAGTTTGGGAACCACTGCTCTAAGTCATACAGAACCCCAGATATCTGGTTGGGAAGAGCAATTAACAGGGTCGGATGGGGACCACTGCTTTGAAGTCAGATATCTCCTGTTCCACCAGGCCAGTTTTCAAAAAATCCTAACCACTTTGTGTGGTGAATGACATATTGCCAATTTTATGTTTCTCTGCAGCTAGCTTTCCTGTTGATGGTTTTTTTCTTTACCACTGTGAAATTATATTGTTTCTTTGATTTTACATGCCCTGACTTAAGCCCCCTATGCCCTTGGGCATTGGGCTTATTAGATGATGTTTACCGACTTGTATTGTCATGACTGGTGGGAGCAGCTGCAGCACTAGTATGTGCTTCCTGCTCTCCTCTCAATTTTTCGTCCTCTATATCTCTCAAGTATCAACAAACATGAACAAAGTGATGAACAGCATAAGCCAGAATTTGTACAAAAAATTTACCACCTACAGTGTCACAATACATGTTTAATTTCACCAACAGAGTTGCACAATGCGTGTATGAGTATGAAATAAAATATATAACTGTGGTACCACCTTCACCCACAGTGTCGCACAATATGTGTATGAGTCAGAAATAGTAATCAAACACTGCAGTTTAATTTCACCAACAGTGTTGCACAATACGTGTATGAGTATGAAATAACATAATGTGGTCTGGCCGGCAGTGTCACAGTACTTATGAAAATAAAATAAAAATTGTATTGTACACTGGGGTACAGCACAAATAAAAAAAATATTTTTTATAATTATATTTTAGGCTTTTTAGCTTTTATTACTTACACCCTGGGTGGATGGACAGTTCTCCCCAAGGTGGACAGAGCGCCCCTTATGAGATACAGCAGACGACAGACAGAGCACCTCTGGACTGATACTGATGGGACATACCAGCCCCTGGATGTACACACAGTATACTGAGTTTTTACTTAACACTGGGGCAGAGCCCCTAGATGTATGGACAGATCATTCCTAGGTGGACAGAGCATCACTTATCAGATACAGCAGATGACAGACAGAGCATTCCTGGACTAATACTGATAGGACACACCAGCCCCTGAATGTACTCAGTACAGTATACTGGGTTTTTAGTTTACTTAACACTGGGGCTGAGTCCCTGGTTGTATGGACAGATCACCCCTAGGTGGACAGAGCACCCCAAGTCAGATACATTAGATGACAGACAGAGCACCCCTGTGCTCTTACTGATAGGACACACCAGCCCCTGAATGTAAACACAGTATACAGGGGTTTTAATTAACCCTGAGGCAGAACCCCTGGATATATGGATAGATCACCCCTAGGTGGACTGATACACCAGTTGACAGACAGAGCACCCCTGGACTGATACACCAGCCCCCAAAGCAGTCACCAACCCCACACCCATGTTCCACGCCACACAACCAAGCACTGGGACGAACACGTCCTTTCAGTACACTCTCCACAGCCGGAGTGAAAATGGCGCCGATCACGGGACCTTTATAGAGTCCAAAACCCAGCAAGAATCCGACAGTGGAATGATGATGTATTGCCTCCTTTTGGGATCTTAGACTGGCGGGATACCCAAAGCCGGACTCAGATCGTGAAGTTTGGCTGGGTCCAGTTCTCGGAGAACCAATATCCGCTCATCTCTAATTTATTCATGGCTAAGTGTACAGTTTGCAAATCATTGCCTGTGTCTTACCAATTATTAATTTTAAATGTTAAACTTACCACAAGAGTTTTTCCAATGGTATATCCTTGGCCTCCCAGTATTAATGTTGTCCCATACCAAAATCCAAGGGCATAGGTGGCATATATAAAAAAATACATAAACCCAACAGCCATCTGAGAAGTAATAGCCTTTCTTATCCCAATTTCTTTAGCCTGTCCCAAATTGTTTGTGTACCTGAAAATATATAAAAAAAATCTTAAGTTTGAATCGTGCAATACTTTAAGAATGGCCAATGACCATGAATTATGATTCATAGTCGTTGGTCGATTGTTTAACATTGATGGTGGAAGGACATGTTTCTCTGCTATTGATGGCTGAGATGTGTCAATGTTGTTTTCTGATGTACAGTGCTTAGCCACACCCCCTACCCTGATTAGCCCACCACATTTCCTTGATCCACAGTATTGATGCCCATCAATTTCTGTCTATGGTTTTCTACCATCGATGGAGACCCATTTGATGCCCATTGTTATAACACTTGTATTTTTTTTTACCTTTTTGCACAATAACAAGTAAACAGGGCAAAAACCTTTTAATTTCTTTCTCTTGTCCTCCAAATGCCACCACTGTCCGTATTGAGGAGAGAACTTCTTCAGCCACGGCTCCTGCTTTTGCATAAGCTGAGAGCTCCTTGCTTGTCAGTGATACCACCATCTAAGGGTTTACAGTGAATTAGCATGGCATGACTAGTGTGAATTTGGGGATTCAGATAACAAGGTGCAGAAACACAGAAACATAGAATTTGATGGTAGATAAGAACCACTTGGCCCATCTAGTCTGCCCATGTACACGCACCCACTAAGGTCAATTTTTTGGGGGGGATCCAGTTAACCTACCACTATATTTATGTATTGTCAGAGAAAACCCACGCAAGCATAGGGAGAATACACAAACTCCATGCAGTTAGGGCCGTGGTGGGAATGGAATCTAAGACCTCCGTGCTGTGGGGCAGTAATGCTACCCATTATACCATTCATACTACCCCAAATATTATACACCTCCGTTGTCAACGAGCCTCAAACTCAAGGTAAAGGCTGTGCTAAGCATTGACTATACCACTAGGCCAAGACAACTACCTAAAGTTGACTTCTAAATATATCAATATCCATTTCTATCTACTTGATAAGAAGTTTAATCATCACAACAAACAGTTATTGTAAGCTTAACCTTCCACTGACAGACTGCAGTTCATGCATTGTTTTTTCCAAGCAGGCAGAATTTGCACATAAAAATATTCAAAAGCATTTTCACTTGTTTAAACCCTTTCCCGGTGGTTATAACCACAAAAAAATAAAAGTTCAGATATAAAATGCTTCAAAACCCAGAAACATAACAAAACCGGGTTTAGGAGGCCTCTAAGTGCTATCATCAAAATAATTATTGAAGATTAGACTCACAGTAATCAATTAAGACTCATCCTTAGTTCTGAATGGTTTCATATGTTCAATTATACAGTATTAAGACAATAAATGCCTGGGTTGGACACTATAGCGTAAGCGTGTGCCTCTTTTGCTTTTCTTTCTTCTGAGACTTTATACTAGAGATGAGCGGGTTCAGATTTACTCGGTTCTTAATGCCAGAATTATCGCAAGTTCTTTTTTTCAGGATTTTTCTTATTGGCTAACCAAAACACATGACGTCCGTGAGCCAATACGGAGATTTGAGTAAATCCGAGTAAAACCGAACCTGCTCATCTCTACTTTATACAAATAAGCCTTTCACTGGTGCACAGCCATGTATTACAAATGGCACTTACACATACAGTATTATTTCAGACAGTATTTTTGTGAACAAGAAGGCTCTAAAAAAATGTCAAACTCATAATTCATTATTTGTTTGCAGATTTTTTTTATTATAATAGAAACCCCATAAACACTGAAAAAAGCTTATTGAAAAGGTATTAAATCCCTGTGCTGTGGAATATACATGCTTACATGACGAAAGATATTTCCCTAACAATTGGTTTCCAATTATCATCTACCTGTGGATCATTAAAAGAACCAGCTTTTATAGATAAAAGACTCCCCAATTCAAATAACATTGGTCATACTGTGAAAGATAAAGTTATAGACATGCACACGATATGAGAAGGCTGCAAAATATCCAAGTGCTTGGATATCCCAGTGAGCACTGTTGGTCAATTGTGAGGAATTGGAAGCTGCATCATACTACCCAGACATTGTCTAGACAAAGTTGTCCTACAACAAAATCTTCATCTTAGCAAGAAGCAGATTTGTGGGGGAAGCCTCAGAGAGGACACCTGTCACTTTGAAGATGCTACAGATTTCAGTGGCTGAGATGCACTAGTCTGACCTGTATGGGAAGGTGGCTAGAAGCATTACTGAAGAAAAACCAATCATGTGTGGAATAAGGTCACTATATTGTTACTTGCAAATATATTAAGGGATATAAGTATTAAGCCTTGGAAAGAGATAAAGAGGAGTAGTTGCCCAAGGCAACCAAACAGATTCCGTGATTTCAAAGACTGCTATATACATGACAGAAGCTGATTGGTTGGTTTAGGCATCTTCTCAGCCTGTAACTGTTATTTATCTAGAACAGTCTATAGAAGAGCAGTTAGAAGCTATAGGCAATTTCTCCATTTTCTCTCTCTCCAAGGCTTGATATGTGTTGGTATCGGGATCCCCTCGGTTTGGATGCCATCTGTAAAAATACAGACCTAAAGTAATTAACTAAGCTATCCCTGAACCCCTACCCCCCTAACCCTAACCCACATTTCCCACAGCCTAACTCTCTCCCCCATCCCACCCACAGCCTATCCCTCCCTGGGGGTGCCTAACCCTAACCCTCCCACCCAGGGGTTAAAGTGAGCCGGAACGGGGCGGAACTACCGTGTGCTATAATGTGAATTTCGGCTCATACCGTGTGCTATAATGTGAATTTCGGCTCATACCGTGTGCTATAATGTGAATTTTGGCTCATACCGTGTGCTATAATGTGAATTTCAGCTTATACTGTGTGCTATAATGTGAATTTCGGCTCATACCGTGTGCTATAATGTGAATTTCGGCTCATACCGTATGCTATAATGTGAATTTCGGCTTATACTGTGTGGTGTAATGTGAATTTGGCTCATACTGTGTGGTGTAATATGAATCTCGGTTCATACTGTGTGGTATAATGTGAATTTCGGCTCATACTGTGTGCTGTAATGTGAATTTTGGCTCATACTGTGTGCTATAATGTGAAAGGGGTCCTATTATTGTGGTGCATAATGTGTATAAGGGGTATATGGTGTGGTAAACTACACTGAAGGGCACGCCTCCTTTTGCGTTGCCATGCCCCCTTTTCAGGAGCGTGCACGCCATCGGTGCGCACAAAATTACAACCTTCACTTTTCCATACCCCCACTTCAAAATTTACACTTGGGTGCTACTACTGTGGGCATTATTACTATTGTGTGACCACGCACCTTTCTTTTTGAGACCACACCCCCTTTTTGCTGCACATGGGCACCGCGGGGAGGTGGGTGAGTTCCACCACCTATCTAGGACCACTTTAAGCACTGATTACATATTTGTATAATTATTGATTCCATCTTACCTAAATAATCTTCAGTTACTTCAAAACATTAATGCCCTTATTTATCAATGAGTGATACATTTCATTGTGAGTGATAAATTGCACCAGCCATTCAGCTCCTAACTTCCATGTCACAGGCTTGGTTTGAAAAATGACAGGAGGTGATTGGCTGGTGCAATTTATCACTCACAGTGAAAGTTATCACTCATTGATAAATAAGGGTTTAAATACGATATAGCAATTTAAACAAAAATGTCACAGTCATTACCTTGGAACATATGGCGGTTGAAATAGCTACAAGTGGACTGGTAGCCATGATGACCAGTGCGAGTTTCCAGCCTGTGTACAGCGCAATCACTAACCCTGCCACAAACGTTGAACAATTCTGTGCAAGATGGCCAACTTTATCTCCTATTCCATCATTGATTTTATTGACGTCTCTAGAAGATATAAATCACAGTCATTAACAATAATGGTAAAATAATGTATACATTGCTAATAAAAGTCTCATTGGACAAGGCTAGACCATCGGGTAGGTCTCTTACTCTGTAAGACGAGTGTTGAGTTCTCCAGATTTGGTGACATCAAACCAGCTCATTTCTTGGGATAATACTGAATGGAAAAACAGTTTCCTCATTTTCCGTGTCTGTCTGGCGGCAGCTAGAACCCATAGAGAAACCTGGAAGTATCCAAAGATGATAACAGCAGCTCCTATTCCAGCATAGTACAAGGAAAACCTGGGGAGAGATGTAGCAACCTCATAATTATGCATAATACACTCGTAAGAAAGTGGTGCAAAAATCAATCATAAATAACTTAGGTCATACACAACACAACCATGTGTTAGCACTGATAAACTTACAGTCATCTGCTCAGACAGTGGTTTGAACTGAAGACATTCAGCTGTATATAAATAAAAAGGTAAAAGTTATGTTTCAATGTAGATTTTATTACAAATGTTTTATTACACCTTGTGATTGTTTTAATTATTGTTTGGACAAGTGCAGCATATTTGAACTCTCAAAATTTTGACTATATACTATACTATTTTTTTATTAAAAATTATTTTAGTGAAAAAAGATAAGACAAACATGTAGGTGCACTTACATGTGTATTTTGTGCTGCATGTACCTTAAATAGGCTTACCATACTATCCTTTAAAACCACGACACTAATAAATGACACAGGTTTTGTGACTGGCTGACTTCTAGCCTGCATTTTATCTAGTTTTAGTCAGCCACAGAACCTGTACAATCCATGAGCATCCCGGTTTAAAGGAATAGTATGGAAAGCCTATACCTTAAGCTATGTGCAACTTAAAGCATTATGCATAAGATGACCCTGGCTGTGGCCATACAGGAAAGCAGCCTCAGATGTGTCTTACAAATAATCAGTGGCATTCCACGGGTCGGTGACACCCGGTGCAGCCAATAGTACCCCCTTTGGTGTGTGATCCAGAAAGAGGACGTGGCCTCAAAAAAAGGGATGAGGCCTCACGGGAGTACCCTGCTGTCATCCCTTCAGGGGGCATGGCCTAGTGTTATACCCCGGATTACTTCACTCCAGGGGCGTGCCCAGCATCCACGGAGATGCTAGGCTGCCTCCAGGGACGGTTCTACTATGAAACTAATTAAGCTTCAGGGCCACTAATCCCATTTTTACCTCTCTTTGTACGGCTATAGCTCGTAACCAATAACACCATGATAACCCGGCTTCTAGTACAGCATCACTGCTATTACAGCTTTGATGCGTGCTGCTTAGTACTATGGCAGCTGCTGTTGTAGTCTTGCTCTGTGATTTGCTGTCTGTGAGCTTCTCTTTGTGACATTCCCAGGAATGGTGGAGCCTGAGAGTGCCCATCCTAGGAAGTAGGCTGGGAGCAAGGACAGGTGAGAAGGAGCCCGGGACAAGGAGGCGTCTAATAAGGTAATTTTGCTGGTGCTGAGCGGTGTGTGCTGTCAGGGGGTGGTGGTGCTGTGAGATAATTAATGAAGTGGGGGTGCTGTTAGGTGATTATTGAAGGGGGGGGGAGCTGTGAGTGGTTGATATTAATGGGGCCAGGGGGGAAAGGGGGGCCCTGTAACCAGACCTGCCCCACAGACCCTTGCCCTGTCACCCACCACATCTGCTCCACAGACTCTCTTACCCCGTCACCCAACACATGTGCCCCTGCAGGCTCTCTCACCAAATACCTGACCTATCCCCACAGACACAAGCTGGTGGGAAGGGTCTCATTGTATGGCCCCTATTCAATGACTCCACCCCATTCTCCGCCATTTGGGCCTAGAGGTCCTTGCAAGGGCAGCAAGACCCTTTGGACCTTGTTGAATGTTGCCCTATTGTTGCTAGTTGCGAAGGGGCCCCCATAACAACTTAAGCTTTGGGGGCCCCATAAATGTAGATCCGCCACTGTTTGCCTTTGGAGACTGGTGCCTGCAAAGCCGCCTCCTTTTCAGCGACAGAAGCTGATTACTGCAGAATAATCTCACATTGCAGCACCAGGCTCCTGTCAACCGGCATTTTGATGTCACCCCCTGGAAGCGTGACGGGTCTGGGACTGAGGGTCGACAGCACAAAGGTCGACACACCTTAGGTCGACGCCAATTGGTCGACACACCTTAGGTCGACATGGACAAAAGGTCGACATGGACAAAAGGTCGACAGGAACAAGGTCGACATGGAAAAAGGTCGACGTGAGTTTTTTATGTTTTTTTTGGTGTCGTTTTCTTCGTAGAGTGACTGGGAACCCCAATTAGTGCACCGCGTCCCCTCGCATGGCTCGCTTCGCTCGCCATGCTTCGGGCATGGTGCCTTCGCTCCGCTACCGCTTCGCTCGGCACACTTTACCGTTCCAATCGTAGTCCTCGTGGATCGTTAAGTATGAAAAGGTTAAAAAAAAGAAAAAAATCGTGAAAAACTCATGTCGACCTTTTTCCATGTCGACCTTGTTCCTGTCGACCTTTTGTCCATGTCGACCTTTTGTCCATGTCGACCTAAGGTGTGTCGACCAATTGGCGTCAACCTAAGGTGTGTCGACCTTTGTGCTGTCGACCTGGAGTCCGGATACCAGGCTTGACACCTTTGTGAGGCCCACACTACATGGGTTGTACCATGGGCTGGGCTGTTGCTGGATTTAGCCTGATCTGTGTAATGTCTGGCTAAGAAAAATGTGATAGAAGAAGAAGGGAGGAATAAAGCAGGGAAGCTGTAAGCATTGCTCAGATACAGTGTATGAGAAAATGTGACGTACATCATTTGTGTCAAAGATATAGATATGTCCTAAAATGGCCACTGTAGTGAAAAATACATTGTATTACCGGTGATGAAAGCTGTTTATACAAATATTTAAACCACTCATGCATTATAATAATATGTAAGAGCATGCATAGCCCATGGTGCTTCAGTATTTCTATCAAAGGCATAATAAACTGTCTTTTATTTTTTTATATATATTCAGAAATTACTAATTTCACTGATAAAAAAAAATGCATTAAATGTGTAATTAATAAAAGTGAATGAAATCATCTTACATGTATTTTGGAGGGATGAGTTATAACACACTATGCTGTCAGCCATTTCGCCTAACACAATGAGCATTATAGGGTGGCAGACACCATTTACCATTGCTCCAAGGAATCCAATACTCATATAGAATATATCCAACCCTTCTGCAAATCGAAACTATCAACAACAGAAGAAGAGAAATAAGAAACTCAAAGTGAATATAGCAAGTGCCACTTTACACGGACAATGGGGGTCATTCCGAGTTGATCGTTAGCTGCCGTTGTTCGCTGCATAGCGATCAGTGAAAAAAAAACTAATCTGTGCATGTGTATGCACCGCAATGCGCACGCGCGACATACGGGTACAAAGAGCATCGTGGTTTAGCACAGGTTCTAGCGAAGCTTTCAGTCGCACGGCCGAACGCTGGAAGATTGACATGAAGTGGGTGTTTCTGGGTGTCAACCGACCGTTTTCAGGAAGTGCTTAGAAAAATGCAGGCGTGTTGGAAAAACGCAGGCGTGGCTGGGCGAACGCAGGGCGGGTGTGTGACGTCAAAAGCCGGCCCTCCGTCGTTAGAATCAACGCACATGAAGAGTAACTACAGGGCTGGTCTTGTTTTGCACAAAATGATATTGCAGGCGCTCTGCTGCACAAGCGTTTGCACTTCTACAAAGCGAAAATACACTCCCCGGTGGGCGGCGACAATGCATTTGCACGGCTGCTAAAAACTGCTAGCGAGCGATCAACTCGGAATGACCCCCTTTGTGCAGTAATCATAGCTACACAATAACAGGGTAACCTAATTTGGGGTGGATTTATCACTTGAGCAACTTCAGGTCATGTTTATGTGCCAGATTATCTGACCTCAAGTCTGCTAGACCATGTCCCTCACATGACATTTCAGGGTCGTGGCCATGAGTCAGTCCCTAGTTTTTCATTGCATAGGAGGCAATCCCAGCACTCCAGCTGCTGCTGGGCTGCGAGCAAGGCATCCACTCACTGCTGCTCTGTAGACAGAACAGCAATGACAGTGTTCCCTAACCTCTCGACTGCCCGTTGGACCCAGCGACCCTTAGGCGAGACAGCGAGACACTGCCTGAAAAATGTTCTTTTCAGCATCCTAACACCTTGCCTACAAGTATAATATTGTGATGTTTGTACTAGAGGTGTATCCTGCTCCACCAAGAGCGGACAAGGGCTCTGTAACTGAGGAGGGTGCGTGGCCAAATCTGGGGAGACATGGCCAAACACTACCTGTGCTAAAAGCTGTATGTTTAGCTATCTTGTGGTCATCCAGATGTTAGCTAACTACCAACTCCTGAAATTCATTAAGAACACCTGTCAGGCACTCTTTATAATAGCAACAAGTGAGGGATTTTATGTGCATTCCAAAGGTGCGCACGAAAATGTTCTTTTCAGCATCCTTTGGTCTGAAATGAGTATGTGTGGCAATTATAAACAGCTCTTGTTACTTATGTCCACACCGCCAGTCTGTGTAAATCAGGGTCAGACCTAGGACTCAGTGCTCGGTGATTGTCTAGAGTACCAGAGACTAGGCACTGATCCTCGCTCCTGTTATAGTCCTTCTGTATACCAGTTTTGTCTTACATTCTCTGTTGTTCTCTCAGCTTGATCCAAAGTGACTGCCACTTTGTGAACCAGATTGCTGCTACAGAACATGAACACTCTCTTGCCTACTATTTTTGAGACAGCATTGCAAACCGTGTGCCAGAAATTTGGAACTGCCCCTTGACTACACTTTGTACTCAACCCTTTGGCTACTTCTCCTATTTGCCCATACCTGTACTGGAATTAGGAGCTGCTTTGACTTTGCTATTACCTGCTCCACTATCTGTACTGCTGTCAGTATTAATATTAAAGCACAATTGCACCATGACATCTAAATTATTTGAGTTGCCTTCATATCCCTACCATATTAGCTCCTACTGTTAATGCCCTCCCCTGAAGCAACTAAGTAGCCTTTCCACCTTATGAAAGTGACAACACTTTATAAAAAGCTCTATTAAAACTCTCTGCTATTCGTTACCAGTTAATTACTGCTGTTATCTGTTTCCTGGAAAGGAGACTTGCCTTGTTCCTGGATTTCCTGATTCATTTCTCCTGGTTTATGACTTGGTTTTCTTTCCCTTATATTAATTTCTGCTCCAGTGCTGGACTGACTGTCTAATATTCTAACTCATCCCTATGCACGTTAAAACCCTGCACTTCTGCACTATTCATTATTTTTCTCTTGCTTTAAGACTTGACTTGTTTTTACTGTTCTTTCTCAGCTGACATTTTCATGGTTACTGATTAACTTAAGTCTTTCTGCTTACCGACTTACGTCTTTCTGCTTACCGACTTACGTCTTTCTGCTTACCGACTTACGTCTTTCTGACCGACTTGTATCTTACGTCTGATTAACTTACGTCTTTCTGCTTGCCCTATGTATACATTTATACTGTTATGCTCCCTCTCCTGTCTCTAAACTTTTTGACTACTATACTTCCTATTACTTATACACATTGTTGTAATTCACTTCTGTTATGGCACCCTACCCTGTATCCACGTCTATGTGCAGTGGTGTGCGAGTAAAGACTTTCTGAACTCTCAAGTTGCTGTCTTCCTGCTATATCCCTACTGATTATACTATGCTCAGCTCTACACCGGCTATTAGGCGGCGACCAGTGGCGATAAATCACCATCCCCGAATCACTGAGACATATATATTTATGTAATAAAGATAAGGAGTGTTGGAGTTCACGTCCTTATTACCTGGACTGGCTATTGGTTGGGGTCCTCTTTGCTAATCTCCTTTTATCCATTTCACAATAAGTACGCTTTAGTTAATGCTCTATTTCATCCGAACATTTTTTATTTTTTTTTACAATTTTTTTATTGAGGTATTGTGGAGAAACAATACATAGAATCTCATACAAAGTAGAAACATCCAGTCATGACAATATGATCATTATTTGTTCATTGATACGTACAACGGTGATAGAGATTCAATTCACAAATTCCGCGTCCGTCTACTTATAAAGAATTATACATGCAAATAGTAGAGAAAAAAACAATATAACATGAATGCTTTGAATCACAAAGTTATTGCTCTGGAGCCCGGGAAATGTAGAACCCACTGCTTAAGACAATCGGCGGGTCACCCACCGCCAGTCTGGTAACATACCATGTGGTATTTTTTAAGCTATGATGAATCTGCTTTCTGTTAGCAAGTGGTAAAGTACTAATATATGGTTCCCAAATCGAGAAAAATCGTTCTACTCTCTTTTCTTTTTCCAAAAGTGTTTCCAGCCAATCCATTCTGAATATAAAATTAAATTTAGTCAAGAATAGTGGTATTTGTGGAAGTGTACTATCCAACCATCCCTGCAAAAAAATTTTCCTACCTGCCGCACTGAGCGCTAACAAAAGTTGTTTACTTTCTAAAGTCATACAGTCCGAACGTTTTTTTGAATGTTTGATAAAAAAATTCCTTGCCAATGTGTTGGATGGTGGACTTATTAAAAATAAAAAGCATTCGTCTTACATAATGACTTACAATCTGAATTGGACCAACCGTCTTCATTTTTTCTTTTTGTTTCTTTTTCTCATTTTCCTCCCTTGGAAAAACATTGAATGCATTAGGAAGTAAACACATGTACCCTATAGCACTGACTTTTTATATTATCAATGTTTTAGCAATTTTGAACAAAACCAAGTAGAATGCAGGGCACAGCATGAGAGATAATAGTTGTACATGCAGATTCAAGAGCAGTAAAACCAATTGCCTGACAACTACATGTGTGCGCTATTTATTGCCAACTGTACTGATTGATCTGAATATCATCTTGCCATTCTGACATACTGTAAGGCCAAAGTATGTGTGTAGAGAAATTTGACTAGTCCTGTGATTGGACCAAATAACCAAACTTGCAATGTACATGATGAGTATGCCAGTACATCAATGTGAAGTAGCATTTCCATAGCTTCACGTCCTCAGCTAATACCATTCTGATATCTAAAGCTGATCAGCTACATAATTCTTTTTTATGACATACTGTATAAGGAGCTCTTAAGAAATGTTTGACACAAACTGTTATTTAGAGACACTGCAATAAAAATGACTACAGCAATAATCACACAAATACAGATTATACTAATGTTTTAACTTATTTTAAACTCAACACATTAAATGAATACAGTATTTCATATTTACTAACACTCCTTCCCCTCTCTCAGATCACAACCTTATCACTTGCATGCTTTCCTCCATTACATCAAATTCAATGTCATTGAAGTCTGCCAAACCTCCTCAAACCCACAGAAATATTAACGTTATTAATTTTCAACAACTATCCACCTCTCTACCACAGCTATTCTCACCGATTTCTACATTCACCTCTCCTGATACGGCTCTACCTGAACCACACTCTATAAATAGTACTCGATTAAGTGGCCCAGCTACCCATCACACTCCACATAGACTTAGATGTCCACCGTGACACTCTAAATTCGCAAGACACCTACAAAAAATCTCACATAAAGTAAAACGTCAGAGGCGTAAATCTCATACTCTAAGTGACTTCCTCACATATTAGGCCATCTACCACTCTTGTCGTAATGCTCTGGACACTGCCAAGCAAACATATTTCCAATCTCTCATCTCTGCTCAAGCCTCTAACCCCAAGTTTAATTTTAATACATTGAAATCACTTCTTATCCCTTCCTCACCCAACCCACCAGCTACTATCAGTGCACAAGATCTCATTTCCTATTTCAAGAACAAGATTCATAAGATCTGAAATGAATTGGTATGCTCTTATGAAAGCAAGTGAACTCTCAATTCCCTCCTTGAACCATCTGGCACCTTCTCTTCATTTGATCACACAAATGAAGATGAAGTATCTTCTCATCTGCCTACTCTGTTACCTCTCCTCTTGACCCTATAGCCTCACAAATCAGTATAGCTATGTATCCTGTGCTCATCCCAGCCAGTGGTGCAAGGAGAAAAAATGTCTTACAGGTACTGTGTGCGCGCGCCTAAGGCGCGTGCACCCAAAAATGGGTGTGGCCAAATGCCACATGGGGCGTGGCCAATGAAAAGATACATTGCCCCACAGTGCCAGATATACATTGCCCCACAGTGCCAGATACACATTACCTCATTGTGCCAGATACACAAATGCCCCCAGAGTGCCAGATATAAATTGTCTCACAGTGCCAGATACACAAATGCCCCCAGAGTGCCAGATACACATTGCCCCATAGTGACAGATACACAAATGCCCCCAGAGTGCCAGATACACATTGCCCCATAGTGACAGATACACAAATGCCCCCAGAGTGCCAGATATACATTGCCTCACAGTGCCAGATATACATTGCCTCACATTGCCAGATACATATTGCCCCACAGTGCCAGATACACAAATGCCCCCAGAGTGCCAGATATACATTGCCTCACAGTGCCAGATACACAAATCACCCCAGAGTGCCAGATACACATTGCCCCACAGGGCCAGATACACAAATGACCCCACTGTGTCAGATATACATTGCCCTCAGTGCCATATACAGAAATGCCCCCACAGTGCCAGATATGCCCCCAGTTCCAGATACAGAAATGCCCCCAGTGCCAGATACACATGTCCCCACAGTGCCAGATATGCCACCAGTGCCGGATACACATGTTCCCCGCAGTGCCAGATACACATGTCCCCCGCAATTCCAGATATGCCCCCAGTGCAAGATACACATGTCCCCCCCAGTGCCAGATATACCCCCAGTGCCAGATACACATGTCCTCCACAGTGCCAGATATGCCCCCAGTGCCAGTTATGCCCCCAGTGCCAGATACACATGTCCTCCACAGTGCCAGATATGCCCCCAGTGCCAGATACACATGTCCTCCACAGTGCTAGATATGCCCCCAGTGCCAGTTATGCCCCCAGTGCCAGATACACATGTCCTCCACAGTGCCAGATATGCCCCCAGTGCCAGTAATGCCCCCAGTGCCAGATATACCCCCAGTGCCAGATACACGTGTCCTCCACAGTGCCAGATATGCCCCTAGTGCCAGTTATGCCCCCAGTGCCAGATACACATGTCCTCCACAGTGCCAGATATGCCCCCAGTGCCAGTAATGCCCCCAGTGCCAGATATTACCCCAGTGAAAGATACACATGTCCCCCCAGTGCCAGATATGCCCCCAGTGCCAGGTATGCATGCCTCTCCGCCCCCCCCCCCCACACACACACACACTCACCGCTGCTGCTGTCCTGTGTGTGTGAGGGGATTAGAGTGCAGTGTGTGCCTCTCCTGCCCCTCAGTCGGTGCGGGTGTTTTTATTCAATTCAGCGCCAATCTGTGAGCCAATCAAAGCTTGCAGTCTGGCAACATTGGCTGCCGGTCCGTGAGCTCTAATTGGCTCACGGGCCTGGTGCTGAATTGAAGAAAGTCACTGAGGGGCAGGAGAGCGAACACTGCACTCTCCTCCCCTCATGCAGCGGCGGTGATCAGCGGTGATTAGTGGTGATCAGCGGAGGGAGGGGAGTGAGCAGCGAGGAGCGTCGGCCCGTCGGCATGCGTACGGCGTACCCACGGCTAAATTATTAAGGGTACGCCATACCCACCCGTACCCGCCCACTTGCACCGCTGATCCCAGCCTAAATTAAAATCTGTAATCTCTCTCTATTTTACTGGTATCTTTCATCAATGTTCAAATATGCAGCGATTACTAAATTCTGACCGTAACGCTCTCTCAAACTCCCGTCCCATTTCTCCCCTCCAAGCTACTTTATAGACTTTGCCTACACTCGCCTCACACACTTTCTTAACTCATACAATTTATTGGACCCACTTCAGTCAGGGTTTCATGCACAACACTCCACAGAGACAGCACTGACCAAGTTAGTAAATTATTTGGTCACTGCTAAGTCTAAAGACTATTACTCACTTTTTATTCATCTAGATCTCTCTGCTGCTTTCGACACTGTTGACCACTCTCTTCTCATACAAGCACTACAATCCCTACAATTCAGGACACAACCCTTTCTTGGTTATAATCCTACCTGTCTAATCGCTCTTTCAGTGTTTGCTTCTCTGAATCTACCTCATTTTCGCTACCTCTATCAGTTCGAATACTGCAAGATCCTCTGCTTTTCTCAATCTATACCACATCTATTGGCAAACTAATCAGCTCTTTCAGATTTCAGTATCATATGTATGCATATGATAATCAAATCTAGCTGTCTTCTCCAGATATGTCACTATCTGTAATGGTCCGCGTCACTGATTGCCTCTCTGCTGATTCATCTTGGATGTTATCTCACCACCTCAAACTTAATATTTCCAAAACAGAATTAATTATATTTCCACTGACCAATACTAATTATCAGCCTGATACCTCTATCACTGTTGATAACTCAACAATCAATCCTACCCCACAAACTCGCTGCCTAGGTGTGATCCTTGACTCTGACCTGTTCTTTATTCCCCACATTCATTCTGTCTCAAAATCATGTTACATACATCTAAAAAATATCCAAAATACAACCATATCGTACACAAGACACTGCAAAAACTGCAATCCAGGGCCCTCATTCCGAGTTGTTCGCTCGGTAATTTTCTTCGCATTGCAGCGTTTTTCTGCTTAGTACGCATGCGCAATGTTCGCACTGCGACTGCGCCAAGTAATTTTGCTATGAAGATAGTTTTTTTACTCACGGCTTTTTCTTCGCTCCGGCGAACGTAATGTGATTGACAGGAAATGGGTGTTACTGGGCGGAAACACAGCGTTTTATGGGCGTGTGGATGAAAACGCTACCGTTTCCGGAAAAAACGCAGGAGTGGCTGGAGAAACGGAGGAGTGTCTGGGCGAACGCTGGGTGTGTTTGTGACGTCAAACCAGGAACGACAAGCACTGAACTGATCGCAGATGCCGAGTAAGTCTGAAGCTACTCAGAAACTGCTACGAGGTGTGTAATCGCAATATTGCGAATACATCGTTCGCAATTTTAAGAAGCTAAGATTCACTCCCAGTAGGCGGCGGCTTAGCGTGTGTAACTCTGCTAAAATCGCCTTGCGAGCGAACAACTCGGAATGAGGGCCCATGCTCTCATTATCTCCTGCATTGATTATTGTAATAGTCTTCTTACTGGTCTTCCCAAAAAAAGGCTCTTTACCACTACAATAAATGAATGCAGCTGCAAGGCTGATCTTTCTCAACAACTATTCATCATCTGCTGATCAACTCTGTCAGTCCCTCCATTAGTTGTCAGTATTCCACCGTATTCAACATACAATTGATAATGCTGATTTAGATTACCTTATAACTTCACAATAATGGGTAAGAGACACAGTACGCAATTGGCGTATGGGGTACCATAAGGGTACGTATTTAGCGTAGCATACACTAGGCCGTGATCGAGACGCACATGCGGCACGCTCGCTCATAGCTTAATGCGTGGTGTCGAGCACGCTATAGGCGAGCGACTACCGTAATGCTACGTTATCAGCGTAGCGGACGCTCGAGACCACGAGGAGATCACGAGCGGCGCTGACGCTCACAAGATGACAATCAGTAAACCTTGAATGTAACACACAGAAAGGATATTCTTATACTGTAAACCTTGTACTGAAACACTGTAGCGATATAACGCTGCTTAACCTTGTTAACACTAAAGCTGTTTGAGCGATCGAGACGCTCCTATTACCCTCTGCAATGTAATGAACACACAATACCGTGCTAAGGATCCAACACCTTTACTAACAAGCTTTTAGTTATATCGAAAAGGGGTATAACAGTTACAAGTCATACACTACATACTAACATATAATTCTAACAGAATATCTAGACAGAAATATATAATAACATTACAATCTTAAACTAAACAGAGAGAGAGAGAGAATGTGGCCAATACAAACAAAGAGCGAGATAATCACAGATAATTAGTTACACACACTGGGAACGATCGCAGTGCAGCCTGGTACCAGCTCCGAGTTAGTCAATATGAAAACCGTTTGTGGAGAGTGGGGGAGCTGTTCAGGCTGGCTGATCTTATATACACTGAGTACAGTATACTACAAAGGGACCTAAAATCTCATTGTTCATTGGACACAGGAATGTCTCCTCGCATCATATCAAAAGGTTATAGGTTAGTTTGAACAGGTGGGCTGTGACTATTTCAAACAGCTCAGGTGGGTGGGAATCTCCGGATTCCCGCTGCATGGATAATGAATCGCAAATATATGAAATGTCCAGAATCTACTAATGGCCATAACTATACGCAGGAGCGATTAATCTTTACCTAACCAGCACCGGATTGTTGCTATTAAAATACTCTTCAGTTAGGTACCAGACACAGCTGTTCAAACCCTGTCTGACCCTTCGTACCATACAAAGAGGGATTCCCAAGTCCGTGAACAAGTCACATTAAACAAACTTACAGTTATTACTAAGGGGAACATTATCTATAAAACATGCTATATGGATTTATTATCTAACGATTGAGTCGCCCGCTAGACGCACACAAACTCTACCGTAAATGCACATAACACGCGCTCGAGCGCATGGCCGAGGCGCTATCACGCGGCTGCGAGTATCCGCACGCACGGGAGAGAATGTGCACGTGCAGCATGCACGCGCATGAGGTGAATATATGGCAACGTGCAGCGTGATATTTTTCTGACTTTGACACAGTAAAATACTTTTACTTACACACAAGGCTATTAACCAAACTGCACCAACATATATCTGTTTGTTCATCTAAAAATGTCTCCATGGACTTCCGGTTTCAGTCTAGATGAGATAGGGAGCCCGCTGTGAGATATCCGTCCCTGCCGCCCCACAAACAACCTTTTCTATGGCGCTCACGGCTTCCATAACCCCTGGTACCGGATCCACTGCCTCCGCGATCGTGATCATTTTGTGACCCCAGTGACGCCAGCAGCCTCTGCGCCTCAGCCTCCAGCGCGGCAGGAGAAATGCCGCACAGCGGGGAACATGGCGCCGGATGCCGCCTCAGAAGCGATAACTCCAGCGCACAAAAAAACGGCCGCAGATGCCACGGGCTCCACTGCCTCCCAGGTATGCCATGCTCCAGACGCCCCTGTCACCTATGGCGATGTGGTGGAAGCCATTAGAGCCACCATGGCCCCCCTCCTCTCCCAGGCAGTGTCAGATATCACACAGCAGCTGCAGCAGCAGCTCACTCAGCGAGTCACTCTCACTGAATCTCAACTGCATGCTGCTAATCATGACATAGAGGGACTGCACCATTCTGTAAAAACATTAACATCTGAAAATTATCAAATATGTAATAAATTAGATGAAATTGAAAACAGATCGAGAAGAAATAATATATGCCTGGTGGGGTTACTAGAATCGGATAAGGGCACCGCGTTAGCTCACTTTACGCGGGTCACCCTCCTGTCATTATTGGGCATTGAGCAGGAATGTCAGGATCTTGTGATTGAGCGAGTTCATCGCGTGGGGCCGATCCCTACCGTGACCCTCTTTCGCTGTCTAAATTACCTCCACAAGGTAACGTTTTGGTCAGCCTCCTGTAGAATGAGGGATATTCAATGGGAAGGGAATAAGCTATTCATCTTCCAGGACTACTCCGTGGAGTTGACCAGGGCCCGGAAAGCATTTTCCCCTATTTGCTCTCAACTTGTATCAGAGGGCCGCAAGTTTTGCCTGTTATACCCTGCACGCAGTGGCGTAAGTTTATCCCAGTTGCCCGGAGGCAAGACAAATATTGGTGCCCCTCCCCCCTATATATCATCAGTGAGCCAATAAGATGCCGTTTTGAGTTCCGAGTAACACTGAGTAAAACCGAACCTGCTCATCTCTAATTCTAACTGTATGAAGCCACTACAAAACCGTTGCAACTAGGCAGATCTATGTAGGGGTCCAACCACACTACATAGATCTGCTCAGTCCCTCCCAATGCTGATTATTTCTCTGACAATTAATTTGCAAGTGACATATCCAGGATTAGAACCCACAACCTATTACACTGGAAGCATGCACCTTACTGATGGAGATATCTGCTCTTGCATAGGAAGTATGAGAATTCTAACTATATGAAGTTACATGTAATTGTCAGAGAAATAACTTCATATAGTTAGAATTCTCATGTTTCCTTCATAGGAGCAAATAGCTTCATCAGTAAGGTGTCTGCTTCCAGTGTATCTATAATAAAGAGGGTGTGATTTGTAAGTTGTAGTGACTAGTGGGGAAGTCGGCTACGGAAGAGATACCAGCTGCTGTCACTTAACTTAATTGATTAATGTTGCTGAACACACGGAACAGGAGGAGAGGTGCCCCGCTTCAAAGCAGGAGCCCGGCGGCAGCTGACTCCGTTGCCTCCCAGAGTTCTGCCTCTGCCTGCACGTTTACGTCTGTATGAGGGCACTTCCCACAAAGACTTTCTGTCACCAGCTGATGACGCTGCTTACCTACGCAACCTCTCTAGAAATGATCACTCGGATATCTCAGACCTGCCCGCTGTGGACACATGAGCACGCAGCTTCACTATCACTTGGTGATAGGCCTCTCCTCCTCTAGTTTGCTGGACACTTGAATATCCTCAAATTCCTGTTTTCAGATGCAAGCTACAGACCCCATGTCTCTCAACTGTGGCCTAGCCAGCTCTACTCCTCATCTTGAACGCTAACCTATATCTCCACGTCCTCACATGTGTGGGACACAACATCGTGGTTTCTAACTACTGACTCACAACCCTCTCCTCAAGCTTAGCCTTCCTGGGAAGATTCTCATTTTCTTATTACAGATTTCATCGTTATATGTCTCGCTCCCGGCAACCTGGAATCCTCTTGTGGGTTTTATACCCCCCCTCTTTCTTACAGGTCTTTTTGCTGATGGGCAGTCCACCCCGGGACTCTCTCCATTTATCTTTTTGTTATGTTAAGGTCCTATATTACGTTGTTATTATTATGTTTATATGGTGGGGTGGCTGGATGGAACTCCCTACTCTCTTGCTCGGTTAATAGCATCCGTGTGTGGGCTGGATAAAAGTTTGCAGCTCTCACATGCCTGCTAGCTGGAAGCAACAGGCTTTACTTATGGCTTTTCATTTGAATTGGTTATCCCTGCTATTGATAAGCTGTGTACAATTGTCTATTCCTATGTTCTTTTCTACCCCCATTTTTCCTTGTCTGTGTCTCTTTCCTCCCCGCGCTCCCTCCCGCTCCCCCTCATTGCAGTTATACAGTACTGTATGTTGGATCCAGGCACCATCCTTCTGCACTCTCTCTTATATAATGCCTGACTTAACGGTGGGGTCATGGAACACTGGAGGCTTCAACTTCCCAGCAAAAAGACGTAAAGTATTACTTTATTTTACTAAACAGCATATCGACCTGGCATTTCTCCAAGAAACACATCTGACTCAGGAAGAAACTTCAAAACTAGCATGTTTAAACTGGCAGGTGATGGGTTCCAGTACATTTAATTCCAAATCTAGAGGGGTGGTAATACTGATCAAACGTCATTTATCATATGACATATGTCCTCTATAGTGGACCCACAGGGTCGTTACGTCATTTTGTCAGTAAAGATTCAGAATAGGCCCTACTTACTATGTAATGTTTATGTCCCTAATGTGTATGCTAAATCCTTTTTTCAAGTGTTACTGGCTAATATGAGTCCGCTGCTTTCAGACCCATTAATATTCTGTGGTGATCTCAACTTAATCTCCTCTCCTTATTTAGATTGATCACATGCTCCATCTAAACCCCTTACTTTGCCCAAACTGGGAGTCCCTCAATTGGCAGATAGATTACAACCTGTGGATATATGGAGGACTCTTCACCCTATAGACAAGGAATATATTTGCTTATCTGCCACACATCACACCCTATCTAGGATAGACTATATACTTCTATCTCATTGTCTCCTACCCCAGGTGACTATTTCTCACATTGAGGCGATTGCTCTCTCGGATCACGCCCTGATCTCGACTACCCTTCACTTTCCAGACACTTCCTCGTCCCCCAAATAATGGAGATTCCCCTCATATTTAAAGAACTCTCTCAAATTCCAGGAACGCTTGGAGTCTGCTTGGGAGACTTTTAAAACTGATAATTTACCCCATCTAGATGATGACCCCCTCCTGTTTTGGATGACAGCCAAATCTGTCCTCCGGGGCAATATTATCTCTTATGTCTCAGCCACAAAATAAAAATTATGCCTCCCAATATATGGAATTCCAAGGGAACTTGTCTTCCGCCTTTCAGCAGTACAAATCTTCTTCTACACTCCATAACTGGCAATTTACTTAGAAGCTAAAACACACTTTGATGAATTTCTGAAACTATTGGGAGATAGATACCTCTTTTCTGTAAATTATAAATATTACAAGTTTGGTAATAAAACAGGGAAATTACTGATGCACTTACTTAATGGTTCACGCCCCCCGATGGTCACCCGTCCATTACGTACCACCTCTGGTGCATTAACCACTACTAATCAGGAAATTGCAGAGACCATGAAATCCTCCCCCCCCCCCCCCCCTCCTCCACAGGGTCACAAGAGGACTCACCTTGGGCACCTGCTTTCTGGGACAACCCCCCTCTTCCACGTCTACCCAATTCCATGGTACAAACACACCTTGATCCTATTTCATTGGAAGAAGTCCATCGTGTCATAGGTTTGTTTGGGCGTGACAAGGCACCGGGACCGGATGGTTTCAGTGCGGACTTCTATAAAATCCTGCTCCTGCTCCCCCGTTTCGGTGATACACTGGTCAAAGTCTTAAATGCCTTACTGTCCTCCACATCTCTCCCTCTCCATTTCAACACAGCCATACTAAAAACACTGCCCAAACCCCGGAAGGGACCTTTCACTTCCCGGTTCCTACCATCCTATTTCCCTCCTCAATCTCGACTATAAATTACTTACAAAAAT
Source organism: Pseudophryne corroboree (assembly GCF_028390025.1). Classification (NCBI taxonomy): domain Eukaryota; kingdom Metazoa; phylum Chordata; class Amphibia; order Anura; family Myobatrachidae; genus Pseudophryne; species Pseudophryne corroboree. The sequence goes on along the minus strand of NC_086448.1, from coordinate 144,347,059 downwards.
TTTGGCTGATCGTATTAAGTCTTTACTTCCCCATATTATTCACACAGATCAGACCGGATTCATAACGGGAAGACATTCAGAAATTAATGTTCGCCGAGTACTCACGGCGGTCCACATCTCCAACAACCTGCCCCCTTCTGACCTCCCACTGATGCTTTCCCTCAATGCTGAAAAAGCATTCGACAAGGTCGAATGGAATCACCTATTCCTCACACTCTCCCGTTTTGGCTTTCCAGACCCATTTATCTCACTTCTAAAGCTTTCATATACTGATCACCAAACTATGATATCTTGTAATGGAGTACTTTCCTCCCATTTCATCATCGGTCGAGGCACCAGACAGGGTTGCCCCCTGTCACCCCTACTTTTCGCAATAGCCCCGGAGCCCCTCGCGATTGCTCTTCGACAATCGGAGAGGCTTTCTGGAATCTGATTGGGTGGTGTTGACCTCCGTCTAGCACTCTTCGCAGATGACATGCTGTTGTTTGTCACTGACCCAGCCTCCTCTATCCCTGAAATTCTCGGACTGATTGGAGCTTTTGGGGAGAGGGCGGGTTACAGGATCAATATCACCAAATCGGAGCGCCTTCCCTTGGTAGTCTCTCTTCATGAGCTCACCACTTTCATTCCTAATATCTCTTTCCAAAACGACAGATCTAAAATCACTTACTTAGGGATAAAGATTCCGGCGAACTTAACTAGACTGTATGAGGAGAACTTCTCCCCTATGTTAACCCGCATCATGACTCTTCTTGACAGCTGGAAATTACTCCCATTATCCCTCCTAGGTAGGGTGGCTGTTCTTCAAAGTATCATGTTCCCTAAATTATTTTATCTAATGCAGATGCTCCCACTTAGCCTATCAAAGAAAGACTTGAAGTTTTTACACTCTATAATGACAAAATTTTTATGGAAAGGTAGGAAACCATATATAGCATTACAAAAACTTATGGCACCTAAACAGGCGGGCGGGATAGGTATCCCAGATTATCTATCTTACTCCCTAGCTTCTTTATTTCGTTGTGCTGCTGACTGGCTGTATGACAGGAACCTTTTCACTGACCCTGACCTGGATGAGGCACTCTTTTCTCCTTATGCGCCGCAAGCTCTTTTGTTATCCAAAGCTTCATCGATCCCAACTCACATACTCCACAACCATCTTTTCCATGATATTTACTGTGCTTGGAATACCTTACACAAATTTAATTGTCTCCCCATGACAGCACCATGTATCCCATTGTGGGGCAATCCTGCATTTCCCCCCTCCCTTACCAACTCCAATTTTCTCATCTGGAAGGTGAAGGGTTTGAAGGACTCTTCAAAAGTATTTGACCCTGGGGGCTCTCTCTTACCATTCACAACTCTTCAAGAGAAGTTTAATCTGCCATGCTCGCACTTCTACATGTATTTACAGGTGCGTCATTATCTCAGCTTGGTTATGCCTAATCAGACAACTCATGGGGCATTTTCAAACCCACCCAACCCTTTACAGATCTCTCTGAATGTTCATAAGCAGGGCCCTACATGCATTAGACAGCTCTATACCACTCTCATGTCAATTATCACAGACATTAGATGGGACAAACTCCTTGCCCAATGGAATAAAGACATACCACACCTCACAGATCACCACTAACTTGTCTCTGTAATGAAATTGCTTACTTCACCTTACTTGCAGGAGGTTCACCTTTGCACCCTCCAAAGAGCCTATATTTCCCCATCCCAACACGCTAAATTTAACCCATCAGAATCAGGGGAATGCCCCAAATGCCACGCCCATATAACTTCCTACTTCCATATGTTTGAGATTGTGGTAGTATACGTCTTTTTTGGCATAAAGTTGTTGCATTTATTAACCAATTACTGGGTGTAAGGGTCCAGGCCTCCCCATTGTTATGCCTATGTGCCAACTTTACAGAATGGGACCTGGGACCATCCTGCCACAAATTTCTACCGTTTCTAACAATTCTGGTCACGGTGTCTAAAAATGTTTTTTTAACTCATTGGCTCTTGGCTTCCTCTCCAAGGCTTATGGAAGTTCATGGGAAACTATTGCACATCTTATATTTTGATAGGAAGTCAGCTCAGGTCAATATTGAGTCTGGAGTTAAATCTTTTTACAAGAAATGGGGCCTTTACATTGACTCACGGGACCCGGCCACACAGTCCCAAATTTTTAAAGTATTTGAACGCACTGAATGGTTTCTTCATAGACAACTCCTAGAGCCTCCACACTTGACCCTTCTACTCAATGATTTCTGCTTCTCAAATTGTTTACGATTGTGGTGCTGGATCTACACCTCACAATTCTTCAGATCAAATGTAATGTTAGGGGAAACCCCTCCTGCCCCCTCCCCTTCTCCCTTGTGTGTGCTCCCTTTCTTTCCTCACCTTTCTACCCCCTCCCTCTTCTTCCTCTTTAAAAAAAGAAATATATATATATTTGTATAATTGTACTTTGTTGACTATATATGATTGCAGACTATTTATTTGTTTTACTCACCGGTCAAGGTTCGGGACTATACTCCCTTGCAGTTTTTTGCCTGCGTTGATGGTTAATTTCTACACTGTTTCAGATAGTTTGTCAACAGGTTACTATAGAGCCACTGTTTTACAATCTCATTGTTCATCACCCATCAGTCATTGATCAATTATGCTACTTTACTGCCATAATTAGGCGACATTGTTTGACCGATCCCAATATCGCTCCTTAGCACTGAACCTTGCTGATTTCGATTACTATGTCATTGACTGTTGTGTTTCTCTTTGTCACACCTACGTTCTGTAACTGTATTTTGACCGACCATATCTGCTTTCATAATGGTACTCCTATGTGGAAAATTAATAAACAGATTTAAAAAAAAAAAAATTCTCCATACCCGACCTCTCCACTCTATACAACATTTGCTCCTACTCAAAATTACAGGACTTTTCCCGGGCTGCACCCACTCTGTGGAATGCCTTCCCAGACACAATAAGACTTTGCACTAGTTGCCAAACCTTCAAGATTTCCCTGAAAAGTCACCTCTTCAGACGAGCTTATCAAATTCCAGAACCACCCACACAACCTTCAATGCTTCCATCTCTAATTGCATCCCCTCTGTACAGTCCACACATAACCTCACACAATTTATCTTTCTTCACTTTCACATCCTCCTGATAATTGGCCAACATTGCTGGGTGGCCATATCATACATACAATTAAGAACGTTTCCAATCTGACTGGACCATTCTGAATTAACTGTGGGTTAGATTTGTTCGGATCTCAAAATGGCATCTTATTGGCTCTTGAATGTCATGTGTTTTGGATAGCCAATGCTAAATCCGAACTTGCATTTATTTTGGTGTTAAAAACTGAATAAATCTGAACCCACACACCTCTAGTATCAATGCCTATTTCCCTAAAGATTGTAAGCTTGTAAACAGGGCCCTCCTACCTCTAGGTCTGTCTGTTATTACCCAGTTTTGTTCTATTACTGTTGTTTCAATTGTAAAGCGCAATGGAATATGCTGCACTATATAATAAACTGTTAATAAATAAAATAAAATAAATAATAAAGTTACTTGTATTTGGAATCATTTGACAAGATCAATAAAAGTTTGGGTCTCCATTTATCAAAGGGCTTCAGGGATTTTTTCATGTCTCCCTTTATCAAACCTGTTACCTCCGGTGATAACGTCACTATCTCCAGAGATAAACAGGCCAATAGTAAATGTCACAGTGAAGGTGCCCTAGTGCCTTTGCACATGAAAGCCTATTTGTTAATAATCACTGCAGTACTTATAATAAGAGGAACTGATTTTGGGGGGAGAGAGGTAGATATAATGTAACATTCATATTATAACTTTTATTTTTGATATATCTACCTTTATTTTTTATGTATATGTGAAGTTTTAAATAGAAAACTGGAAGCACAATAGATTCCTATTTTTTCTAAGTAAGAGCTTATCGGGATTTAAACTGGACCTATCAGTACAGTGTGTACCTGTATATAACAGTACATAACAACATTTTGCAAGTTTCCCCAAGTGCCACCTAGAGGTGAAACATTTACATGATGCTTTTACAAGGAAGGTAGGCCCTCATCAGCTGTGGGTGCTGTAGCATTTGTGGTAACTATGGCCTTCTCTGGTATAATGTCACAACCAAGGCCATCTTAACGTATAGACACCGGGCAGTTGCCCAGGGCCCCACAATTCTAGGTGCCTTAAAGCAGGGGTGGGTGGTGGTCACACAATCAGAGCGGCCAGGCAGCATTCTCTACCTCAACAGACCCTCTTTGGATTCATTTTGTCAACGATTAAATACCAATAACCGTAATATACTCCTCACCTTTCAGGTTAGCGACTTAAGTATAAATTTCTTGGACCTGACAATATATATAAAGGATAATTGCCTGTACACAAAAAATTATAATAAACCGACAGATTGCAACTCTTATATTAATTTTGATAGCAATCACCATAAAAACTGGGTTACCAGTATACCAAATAGTCAGTTTCATAGGCTGCGCCGCAACTGTACAGATTTAGATACTTACGACCTTCAGGCTAAAGGGATGCGGCAGCAGTTTTTAGATAAAGGGTACAAAAAACATCAGGTAGATTATACAATTAATAAATGTAGAAATATGGACAGGTCCGACACACTTCCGGTTAAAATAAGAACTAAGGAGAATAAGCGAGATATTCCCTTTATTACCCGGTATACGAATCAGCATAAAGAGCTGGAGGGTATTATTAGAAAACATTGGGGGATACTTTATGCAGATCCCACTCTCAAAGAATTTATCTCGGAATCTCCAAGATTCGTCTACCGCAAGGCGAATAACCTAAAAGACCTCTTAGTGAGTAGTGTTATACATACACCTAAGAAAGAAATTTGTCTAGCCACACAAGGGTTTCAAAGATGTGGTGATTGCTCCATGTGCAAAACCTGTAAAACCGACAGAAAAATTACAGAGGTGGTCTCTAATAGTACAAATAAAAAGATGGCCATAAAAGAATGTATTACTTGCCACAGTAAATATATAGTATATCTTTTAGAATGTCAATGTGGCAAGCAGTATATTGGTCGCACGATACGTCCATTAAAGGACAGACTAGCAGAGCATGTGAGAAATATTAAACGAGGGTATGAAAATCACCATGCCTCTATGCACTTTAAATCTACGCATAATTGCGACCCTAAGTTCATTACATTTTTTGCAGGTATTAAGCAAGTGAACTGTAATTGGAGGACTAATGATAGAACAGAAAGATTAGCAAAGCTGGAAATTAAAACAATTTTTGAGTTTAAAATTTTAATGCCTCATGGTTTGAACAAAGATTTTGAGACGAAATGGTTCTTGTAATTATCTATTATTAATACCTTTTTTTTTCTCTTTTTTATCCCCCTATTTCCCTATTTCATGTATGGTGACTGAATGATCATGTATTACCATGGAATGATAATATTCTCTGTCTGAATGATAGATATAGCATGGTAGGATTTTATTGTATAGAATCCCATTAAAATTGCCCTGCATTATTTTTAATTGCCCTTGTATTTTTTTATTATTATATAAATCTCATTTGATTAGAGTTAGGATATAACATCACAGAAATGTATGTATATGTTGGAATTTATATTGTTAAAATCCATATTGTTATTTAAAATGAAAATGACCCGTTTGTGAAAGGAGCGTGATTGATGATAAACACCTGTAGATTGTGAATCAATCAAATGTGGATTGCCAACGGGTATTTAAAGGACAACCGGTACACCTGCAATGTATCTTGAGAAAGGAGGCGGTACCTCCGAAACGCGTTGATTGACATTGCAGAACTTGGACGGAGACGGACGGAGTGAGACCATCTTCGGCTTTCACGCTTGAGGCTGTTGCCGGGTCAGCGCGCTGAGACTTGCCGGACGTCTTCAGCTGGAGCGCACAGCCTCCACAGAGAGTGGGTACGATCCCATCCGACCACTGTCCATATCCATTGCTAGATGGAGATTTTATTCTATTTTATATATGTATGAGTCTTATTTGGTACCATTAAAATCCTCACTGGATAATTTTAATCTTTCCAATGTTTGGGTGTCTGGACTGCTGCCGATACACTGACGGGCTTTCCTCTCCTCGCTGAAAGTACACTTACACGTATAGAGGGATTATAAAGATACCTTTTGAGGAACGACACAAGGGGTTAAAAAGTAAGTGCTGATCTGAAGGGGATTTTGGATCCCTCTACAGACGGGGAGAACTTGACAGTTTCAGATTTACCTCCTTACTACAGTACTTCGCTGTCTCCATTGAACCTTTTACTTCATACCATTTTATTAAGCTATTTTAGCTTATTTGTATTTCTCACTGCACATGATTTAATTGAGCGCTGGGAGCTTTACCTTCTTTTTTTGTGGATGTATTGATTGGTGCAGGTGGACACCACTAGGTAAAGACCGGCTGCTAAAATAGGCGCTATGTAGAGGTTTTCTTTTTCTGTTATAAGCATTCTCTACCTGCCTCCCAGCCTGTAGCCAGACAGTCAGGGGCATAATATGATTTTTTTTTTTAATTGGGTCGTATGAATGGGTGAGTAGGGGCCCCTGTGCATTGCTTTGCCCAGGGCCTACAATGTTGTTAAGACAGCACTGGCCACAACTAACCTCAGTAGTATATCTCCTAATTTAGGAGGGGTAGTTCTGATTTAAGGATTGTTCAACATCTTGACAGCGGGCCTGTATATTATTGGAAGTAACATAGTTCTGCAGGCGTCAGTGGCAACTCAAAGGGCAAGCAATGCCCCTGGTAGACATACCATGTCCCCACAGGGAGTGGCTAGAGCTACTGTATTTTGTGTGGTGCAGGTTGTCTCGGTTTCAGCATGAGAATATTTAGTTTTTGAACTACATGACAGACCCTAAATGAGAGAAGGATTATATCATGGGGGAGCAGCCTGGTGACAGGTTACATGGCCCCTTTAAAAGAAAGTTACGCAAGCTTCTAACATCAGTTTCCTATTATGTACAGAAAGAGCAAATACATATAACCCATATAACCCATTATAATGTCATAGTTTCATCAGTATCACCAGATTATTATAAGTAATTTGTTGCAGACTTTTTGCTAATTTCTAATTTTTATGAAACACTTCCATTAATAAACATAGATTATAAGAAATTTAAATTAATTGGATTAGTATCACAAACAATAAATATGGGTATAATGCTGTAATTACTTTCTAACATTGTACATACATGTTGTCTTCTTGTGTTTCTTGTAAGGTTTCTGTTGTCGGGTAACCACCACTGGCCTTCCCTTCAGTAGTCTCCTTCTCAGTCATTCTTTCACTTATGTCACTTTATGTCACAGAACCAAGAAAACCGCTGTAAATGCTGAAAAAGGACACAATCAGATTTAGTTAGTATCTGCTTACCTAGGATTAAATATGTTCATCATAGGAGCATGCTTTTTTAAAATGATTGGGGAGTGTGCATAGCCAGATTAAGGAGGGGTTGCAGGGCATACTGTACCCCGGGCACCCCAACCAAAGAACACTGATATCACTAGATTTCCCTCTTAATGCGAGAGGCAGAATGCAAACAGGACAATATGCAGTGCAGGCAGAGACACTGGAATATCATGTTTCATGAGCTACTGATGGAGCTTTCTGACCAGAGGAGAGATAGGAGGGTGGAAACAACTGTAAGTGACACAGGGATCCAAGCTTCTCCTACTCCCTGTATGGGTGTCTGAGTTCTATGTAAACTTTTATGCAACTAAACCATTTGGGTCTAGAGATATAGACATACACAGAGTCCCCCAGAGTCCTGACCCAGTGTGTAAGTAATACAGAGGCTTATGCTATTCTTGCATGTGACAAGATAAAATATTTTATTTTTCTATGTGTATTTTAAAGTTGTTTAAGTGGTCTTTGTTCTACTACAAGAAAATTATATATAATATGTGTCTTTCAATTAGGTGTATCTAGTGTATAAACAGTACCCAGGCATTATTATCTATTAGTTTAAAACTAATATACACCATTGGTTTAAATTAAATATACACAATCTACTCCTCCCACCATGAACCATCCCAGGAGGGACAAAATTATTTCTACCTGGACTTCCTTCTTAATTTATGATTGCAAACACCTGTGTTGAAACACCTTTCTTATCAATTAAATAGTTCAACACAGGTGAATCATATATTAAGAGGGAAGTCCAGATAAAGAGCATTTTGTCCCTCCTGAAATGGAACATGTTGGGAGGTATGCACAATCTAATATACATCCCCCACCTTTAACTGGGGCCCCCCTGTCTAAAGTTCCCCAGGCACCCCCAAGGCTTAATCTAGTCATGGGAGTGTGCACATTACCCACCCATACCCCTATTTGCTGCCACCTATGATCAGCAAGATGTCATGTTTATATCTAGGTCACACATTCTGTTACACTTTGAATCAGTGATTTCCGAAAGTGATCTTTACTGTCCGCATGGGGCGCTGGATTACTCTATGTAGGGATGGACATCGGAAGCCCACCATCAAATGATGGCTGGGCTTCCGCCATCAAATTATTCGATGCTATGGTAAATGTACACCGCATCAATAGAATTCAATAGAAGAAAAAAATATCATATGATTAGCACATGCGCAAAAAAAGTTATTTTTGCGTATGTGCAATCCTCTGCAGTATGGCGGCTGGGGATGGGACTTTGGGGCGGGACCATCGCTACGCCATCAAATGTTTACCATTAGATGGCGGCAAACATCGGAACGCCGCCTTCGAATGGTAAAACCACCACCATCGCAACTAAAACATCGATGGTTGCAAACCATCGCGAAGAGATGTCCATCCCTAGCTTTAAGGGTGCACCATAAGTAAAGGGACACCTGTGGGTGCTTCAGGGATAATCATAGTGAGCTAATCCCATCCTCCTGCCAGGCAAGTGGGTCTGGCCCTCTGCTCAGGCTTCCTATAAATGAAGCCCCTGCTCTAGTACCACTGCAGACGGGGGCCAAAATGAACTCCAGCTCGCAGCATCCTTTGCTGTTAGGAGCATGACAAAGCTTAACCGCAGAGCTTACATTGGATAGAGCCAAGCCTGCGCAGTGTAAGAAGGAAGCTGGGGATTGTGGGCACAGGAAGAGAGACCTGGAGCCACAGAGGGGAGTGTAAGTAAAGGAGGGTACTCACGGAGCGATCGCTGCTTAAAATCTAAGCAATCTGACTAGATTGCTTAGATTTTAAGCATGATCGCTCCGTGTGTACCGCTCACAGCGATAGCGATGCGCAGCACCGTGCATCGCTATCGCTGGTGCTAGATTGCAGGCCATAAGATAATAGTCATAGAGGAGAGAGAGTGAATAGGCTATGGGGGGTATGGGTTTTCAGTGCTAGACTTTTTTAGCAGCTAGAGAGTGGCATGGAGAAGCGACAATGATTAGAGAACAGTGACATTGATAAGATAAGATAAGTGTGTTTGACATGCAGAGTACTCTTCCCCTGCACTGACTGGGGGAGAGACTTTAACCTGCCAGCAGTGTTGTAAATTTATGTGGAAAATGCAATAAATGCCCTGACAATTTTTACAGGTATTTCAATCAGTGGCGCCACAATGTTTTAAGATTGGGGGAGAGCAAGATTATTTAATTTTGGTGCCCCTAAATTGCTGAATGTAACTCATGGCATACCTGCCATGGCACTTGCCTGACATATATATATATATATACTGTCAAAGTCGAAAACTATTCCAGTACACACATCACGTACTAACCACACACACATGACCGCTGCGCGTGCACTTGTTCCGCTGTGCGTGCACATATCCGCAATTCGCGTATGGTCGCTCCCGCGGTCCTGCGCGTGGTATGGGTATTTACGGCGGAGTTTGTGAACGCATGGAGGGTTATCAAAACATTACATATTTAATCCAAATAGTGCACATTGTACACATAACCTCCCCGCACCACATCAGCAAGTATCAATAGTTTAAATGATTCCAGGACTAAGGGATTCGCCTTTGCATGATAGGAAGGGACAGACTAAGGTTATAAGGTGATGTCTGGTATCCAGCTGTAGGGTATTTTAAGGGTAACATTCCGGTGTTGGTTAGAGGAAGATCGCATGTTCCTGTGTATAGTTATGTGTAGAAGTAGAATATAGATATAAACTGTATTTACTGTATATTATGTATGCGGCGGGAATCCAGAGAAGACCACCCACAAGAACAGTTGAGAAAGACATCGCCCACCTTTTCAAATCAACCTATGACGACTTCTCCTGTAATGTAAAGATGCATCCCTGTGTCCAATAGACAAAGGGATTACAGTATCCATTGTATTACTTTTGGAAGTAGTGTATAAAAGCCTGTTGCTGCCTGGCCGGTCAGAAGACTCTTAACGCTATCTACCTGATTAGCGGAGGACCGGACCAGGAAGCGCTTGCTAATATTCTCACGTATGTACATTGACTGTAGCCATTTATTCTGTTGTATTGTAGTGTATAAATTGTATTGTTATCCCCTTCCAGATATATACGCTGAGGTGTCGGAGCCCAGTGTTTAAACTACAAATCGGTGTTGTGTCCTCTTTTCCCTGCTAGGGTTTAAAGTGTATTACATTACCTAACTGTATAAGGTTTAAAAGTGTATTGATAAGGTGTGTACGCGCTGCGGGTACTTTATACCGTCAGCGCTGCATAAGGTTTAAGGTGTAACATCATTGCAGTGCTTTGCTGCATAAGGTTTAAAGTATAATTATATCATTGCATTGTATCACTAATAAGGTTTAAAGTATATCAATTGAGTGTGTACGCGCTGTGTGTACTTTGTACCCCCAGCGCGGCATTTATACGCTAAGTACGTACACGGTACGGGACTCTGTACGCAAATAGCGTACGAAGTACGTAGCGTGTGTATTAAGTCTAGCGGCTGCAGTGGCTCCATGGTAAAAGTGTGTTAAAGGTATAGCTTTAATGGTTTAAGATAATATCGACATTATCAATTGGGGGCATCGTCCGGTTTTTCCTCATACCCGCAGCCTATCAGGTTCAAGCAGACTTTATCTATCAGCAAAGGGCGGAAAGGTATCCCACGTAAGCCTTCTCCTGGTTGGTGGATACACTGGAAACCCTAAATTTAGTGCTGATTAGATGGCATCTGCTCTGCATGGTTTGTAGGGATGCTGGTGGGATCCGTAAGGTAAATTAGCAAAGCTATTTAAAAAAGTCTGTGAATTTCTGTTTGGCGCCAAATGCGCACACAACACAAGCATACACCTGTACTCTGCATATCTGCTCATATTGTTGCCATAAGTACTGATTACTAGATTCATTTAGACCTGTACGGAGAAATTTGTTGCTAATTAGTTAAAATATAAAATAAATATTTAAGGAAGTAAGTGTAAGACACACACGCAGCCTGGCCTAGCTGTAAAGGTTTATACAGAAGAAACTGTGTTGTGTTAAGTGAGCGATTTTAGTTAATATTGCTCACATTGATAGAAGTGTGGGATTTGTGCTATTGCGGACGTATGGTCTTTGTACACGTGTCTCGGACAGAGTACGGGACTGCGTACGCAACGTAAAGACATACACACGGTCGCGTGTTTACACAACGTGCGTAAGGGTACAGCCGCTAAGTACAAATTACACAATAGCATTGTTTAGTTTAGGGGCGGGACGTTAGCCATGCGACAATAGCACAAATTGCTCAGTTTCCAAGATTTAGTTTAAATAAAACCTTTTTTACTGTATTACCTCTGGTACTAAGGCTGTTTATCTGAATGAAAGTTAATTTTCTGTACAGAAAAACCAAAGTGTATTTGAGTGAACGAACGTGAGTGAGCAAACATAATAAAGGTTTTGTGAACCCAGGGAATTCGGGATCCCGTAGAGGTGGTACACCGAGCGAGTGGAGACTCGGTGGCGTGAGGCAGCTGACTCATGTTAATATAAATTGAAGTACATAGGAGCAAGGTAGCAGAGTACCGCAGACCAGAAGGTCAGCGAGGTTTAGAGTACCGCAGACCAGAGGTCAGCGAGGTTTTAGAGTACCGCAGCCCAGGGGGTTAGAGAAGATACCCATTTAGTTTTTGATTGATACGCTCCGGCTGAGGTTTTGCAGCCTGAAAATCGATTCCAGTGGTCGTACGGCAGATAAGTAACAAGTACCTATACGCTGTGCGATTGGACCGCGCGTTCGTGGCTGCAATATTTAACGCAACGTGATACCCTTTTACGAGCTTTGCGTAAAACCGCGGTATCATTAGCGCTGGATATAGCATACGCAAGCGTGATTTGTGTATAATAAAGGTTTAGGTAGTTTTCACTGGTCTCTCAGGAAATCTCCAACAGCCTATATTTAATGGAAAGGGTAAGTCACTCCCAGAAACTTCCAGTAAATAGAAGCTACACAGGGGCCCTAGGTTGGGTACATTGCCTTCGCTATCAACAGTGTATGGTAGTACTGGCCAACGTGGGCGTGAGTGGGTGAAAGCACTCGGAGAACTTTCATCGTTGCCTTATATTGAGTATTTTGTTTTTTTTTGTGGGATTAGCCGGGAAGGCAATACCTGCAAAATATGGCGGCCAGTTTCTCAAGTAAGGGACGTGCAACTAGGGTTTAGGTTGACATACCGTGACCCAGGGGGTCAGCGAGGTTCATAATGTGTGAGAAGCATGGACCACACGCAGAAATTTTGTGCAATGAATGGGAACGTATGACTGCGGAAGATAGGGAACCATTCCCTAAGGTAGGCAGTTTTGAACCAGAGGTATTGCAGAATTTAAGGATTAGGATATGTCTGATAAAATCTCGAAAACAAAGGGTCAGACACACAAATTGTTTAAACTTATGGCAGCAAGAGGGTGATATGCAGAGAGAATTAGCTCACGCAACTGGTTCCAAACCTAGCAGGAAAATGATGGCAACCGCACCACCACCACCATATATTGTGGGGGAGAAAGTGGCTACAGACAATGGCATATTGGTATCCGATAAGAGTATAGTTGATAAATGTACTAACACTAACCCTTGCCAGTTGTATCCCATTTTAAATTTTCCTCAGGACTGTGAGCAAGAAGATGAGCCCAGCACGATATCGGCACTCTCTCTAGCAGCCACCATACAGAATACTCAGGTGGGCACGGCCCAACGAGCAAGAGCAGTTGTCAGGCCCCCTAGCGGAGGGATAGGTGAGGTCGTGTCCACAGGTAAGTACGGTACCATACATTATGCAGAGACAGTAGCACCTCACATTGTAGAGTCAAATCAAAATGATGTAATTGAATTAAATCCTGTCAGGGTGATCGCAGTCCCCAATGGGAAGACTGTTGCTCAGGGAGTAACCCCCATCAGGAACATTGCCATGCATTGTCCCTGGACCCGGACAGAATTGAAGTCAATTATGTCAGAATTTCCTGACCCCAGGAAAGATCTAGTCGCATGCCAGAGGTTCATTAAAGAGTTAGGTAACGCCATCGAACCCACGAACAAAGATTGGCGAACAGTGCTATGAGTATCTTTACCTTCGAATATTGACCCCGCGAAATTCATTACTGACTGTAGATTAGATGCAGAAGTACCTCTCACTGATGAGTACACTCAGGAGAATGTACGACAAATCAATCTGCAATTAGGAGTATATTTCCCTACGGTTGTCAAATGGAATAAAATCTTTTCCATAAGACAAAAAGAAGGTGAAATGGCATCTGAGTATTTCCATCGAGCACTGCAGGAAATGTCTAGATACACTGGGGTCGAGGACATTAAGGACAATGTACATCACAGGGAAGTAGCTGTGTCAGTATTAATGGATTGGTTAAAAGAGGCATTAAGAATAAGGGTACAAACCTCTCTACCTAACTGGAGGGGTATCTCGGTGGCTGCATTAAGAGAGTCCGCTATTGAGCATGACCGGAACGTCATTAAGCACAGGGAGTCTCAGGGGGAAAAGCTGATGACAGTAAGTATAAATGCTCTCACAACGAAGCCGCATCAGCCAAAACCCCAGACCCCTGATGGTAAGTAATGTGTAGTAGTATGCTATAACTGTAAGAAGGAAGGACATTTTGCACGGAATTGTAGGTATAAGGACACACATAAGGTATACCGACCCCCTAGACCAGGATATGAACCACACTATGATACACATAATTGTGATCAGGGACCGCATAGGAGAAGTTATGAGCCACATGCAGGGGAAACAAGGAGGTACCCACCTAGGAGGGACTGGCAGACCTCCGAAAATTCTCAGTTACCCCCCACACATATTGTAGCTGCCAGCGCGCTGCGGGAGGGTCGCAATATACAATAGGGGTTGGGCCACACCTGTAGTCTGCAGCCAGTGAAGTTGATTGCTAGCCATGGTAGTGAACCTGAGGTCACAGTTGATGTAGCTGGTAGATCACTACCTTTTCTTGTAGATACAGGGGCGGCCAGGTCAGTGTTAAATTCAACGGTAGGTATGAAAACCACGGGTAAAACAGTTTCAGCAATGGGAGTAACAGAAATAGTGCAACACTACCCTTTGAGTAGACCTGCGGAGATTACGATAGGGCCTTTGCAGACCAAGCATTCCTTTTTGCTAGCTGCATCAGCTCCGACTAATCTACTTGGTAAAGATTTATTGTGTAAAATGAGGTGTGTCATATATTGTACTCCTGAGGGTGTCTTCTTGGATATACCCGAGAATCACGTTCAGGAAGTGCAGGATATGTTAGACACCCCACAAAGGCTAATGTCTCACTCTGCTGTTATAGACAGGTGTCCATTAAAGGTAGAGAAATGATCTCCCAAATACCGGGATCCCTCTGGACTAAAGATGGACAAGACACTGGATTGATGGCGAATGTAGCTCCAGTAGTAGTGCAAATAAAAGATGGTAGGATAGCTCCAAAAATCCCTCAGTATCCTCTGAAGCCAGAGGTGGAATTAGGAGTGTACCCAGTCATAGAGCGCTTGCTACAACAGGGCATCCTAGTCAGGACGTCCAGCACTGCCAATAGTCCCATCTTCCCTGGGAAAAAGAGTGGGGGGAGGGGTTACAGGCTATTGCAGGATCAAAGGGGGATAAACAAAATAGTTGAGAGCCAATTCCCCGTAGTGCCAAATCCAGCTGTCATCCTCATGCAAATTCCCCCTACTGCGAAATGTTTCACTGTCATTGACCTCTGTTCTGCTTTCTTTTCTGTCCCTCTGCACCCTGACAGCCAATACCTGTTTGCATTCACATACAGGGGAGTACAGTACACCTGGACTCGCCTACCCCAAGGTTTCATTGACAGCCCAAGTATTTTCTCACAGGCTTTGCATGACTGTTTACAATCCTTTCAACCTGAGAGCGGATCAGTATTAATACAGTATGTAGATGACTTGCTGCTGTGTTCTGATTCACTCGAATCATCCTTGAAAGACACGAAACAGCTTCTGTTTCACCTTTCTAATACGGGACACAAGGTTTCAAAGGTTGCAGCTGTGCCAGACCAGGGTAAAATATTTGGGACATTGCTTGACTCAAGGACTTAGACACCTCACCGCTGATAGAATACAGGCGATTCGCGACATGACTCTGCCACAAACCCAGCAACAGATTCGCACCTTCCTTGGAATGTGTGGGTACTGCCGAAACTGGATCCCAGGGTTCTCCATACTAGCTTTACCTTTGCAAGAGATGGTCTCTTCGAACAAACCGGATCGGGTCTCGCACACAAATGAGTCCGAACTGGCATTTGAGAGACTCAAGCAGTGCCTATCACAGGCACCTGCATTGGGCATGCCAGATTATGGGAAACCCTTTGAATTGTACGGTACGGAAAGTGCTGGGTGTGCGGCAGGTGTCCTAACCCAGAGACATGGTGATGCCAGCAGGCCGGTAGCTTACTACAGTGCACAGTTGGACACCGTAGCACTGTCTCTCCCCACAAGCTTGCGAAGTGTTGCAGCGATAGCTTTGCTAGTAAGTAAAAGCGAAAACGTAGTGTTAGGACACAACCTGACCATTCATATACCTCATGCAGTATCAGCCTTACTGAACTCCGCCCAAAACAGACATGTCTCATCGGCACGGTTTACAAGGTGGGAATTAGCACTGATGCCCCTGTAAACATCACCATTAAGAGATGCAGTGCACTAAACCCTGCAACTTACTTACCAAGTGTGCCTGGACAAGCACAAAGGGTGGAGGATGAGAATGATGGTGAAGGAGGATTTAGTGCAGACACTGATACGCATGATTGTATGGAATACCTGAACCAGACGTTCACTGCAAGACCTGACATTTGTGACAACCCACTGGAAGGCATAGATTTTACTTTTTACACTGACGGTAGTTGCCACAGACAGACAGACTCGGGAGACTTGTGTACTGGATACGCAGTCGTAGATGACAGAGGTATCATAGAAGCTGAGCCCTTGGGACCACCGCACTCAGCACAAGTTTCTGAGCTGGTTGCCCTAACCAGAGCGTGTGAATTGGCCAAGGGTAAGTCAGCCAATATATATACAGATTCTAGGTATGCCTTTGGAGTAGTGCATGATTTCGGGGCCCTATGGCGCCTCAGAAATTTCATGACGGCAGCTGGCACACCTGTAGCGCATGCATCCCACATAAAAAGGCTTCTAACAGTGATACAAGAACCAGACAGAGTGGCTGTTATCAAGTGCAAAGCCCACACTTACAGTCAAGATCCAGTGTCACTTGGTAACAGCCGAGCAGACGAAGCTGCTAAATCAGCAGCCAGCACCCCCATACAAGCAGATATCACACCATTGATGACATTCAACACAATCAACACACAACAATTAATTGAAATGCAAAATTTGTGTTCTCCACAGGAAAAGGCGGTCTGGAGGTGAAAGGGATATGGCCAGGAGTCCTCAGGTCTCTGGACAGGTGGACAGGGTAAGCCAGTAGCCCCCAGAGCATATCTTCCAAGCTTAGCTGAGGTGGCACACGGTCTGACTAATCTAGGTAAAGAGGGTATGTGTAAGCTGGTGAGAGCCTACTGGTGTGCGCCAGGATTCTCTTCTCATGCGGGTAAGAGAGCAATGACATGCCTTACTTGCTTGAGGAAGAATATTGGAAAGTCAATACCAACAGAGCCATCCCATATCCCCCCGACAGACGGCCCTTTTCAGGTGATACAAATTGACTTCATACAGTTACCACCCTGTAGAAATTTAAAATATGTATTAGTTTGTATTGATGTGTTTTCCAATTGGGTAGAAGCGTTCCCTGCTGCCACAAATACTGCTACGTTCACTGCAAAGAAAATTGTGCAGGAGTTTGTGTGTAGATATGGTATCCCTAGAATAATTGAAAGCGATAGGGGTACCCATTTTACAGGTGAAGTCTTTCAGGTTATGTGCAAACTGATGTGAATTAATAGCAAGCTGCATACTCCGTACCGCCCACAGGCGAGTGCGAAGGTGGAGAGAGTAAACAGCACTATTAATAACAAGCTGAGCAAAGTGATGGCTGAGACTGGATTGTTGTGGCCAGAAGCTTTGCCACTTGTATTGTACAGCATCAGAACCACTCCCAGGTCCCCCCTTAACCTATCACCCTTTGAGATTCTTTTTGGTCGACAACCCCATGTAATGATAGACCCCCAGGATGATTTGAAATGCAATAAAGAAGTGACTGTAAAATACTTGGTTAGGATGAGCCAGCAGCTGAGGAATCAAAATAGAAATCTAAAGCTGGTGATTCCTGACCTACCGAACAGTAATTGCCATGACATTGAACCTGGGGATTATGTAATGATTCAAAATTTTCTATGTTCAGGTTGCCTCATTGACAGGTGGGAAGGACCGTACCAAGTCTTGCTAACCAGTACGACAGCATTAAAGGTTGCCGAAAGAGAGACTTGGGTCCACTCGTCCCACTGTAAGAAGGTCGCTGACCCGGAGAGAACCCGTGACACAGAGCAGAGTGTAAAGAACATCGTATCACTGGAGTGTCTGTTCCGAGAGGGTTGAGAGGCAGTACTGTTGAGACAGCACCTGAGCGTGGAGAACAACAAGACCAGAGGCGGTTGTCGCACAAATTTTTCTTTTTTTTTATAATTTTCTCCATCTCCCACTACCCTCCTTCTCTCCTCCTCTTCCCCCCCCCCCTCCTTGTTTCCTTTCTCTCCCCCTTAACAAGATGGACCTATCCCAAGAGACTGCGTTCCGGGTTTTCCTGTTAATCCTGTTGTTGACGAGGACAGTCTGTTTCGGTGAGGGTCCCAGAGAGGTCAAGAAAGGATCTGGAATGGGTTCTGATGGCGAGGATGGATTTGTACAATCTCAAGAGCAACACATCACTCGAGCAAAGGCGAGTATCAGAAAATGATCTGGTAGTCAGGGAGCTCGGAGGCACTGTGAAGGGTTATTGGCTGAGGAAAATTGTATTTGTAAGAATTGTGAGAACATAGTCGAGGATGGGTGCATCCAGAGATGTCAGTCCAGCCTTAATATCAACATGGACCGTCATCCATTGAGTGATTATCATTTACTAGTGGGTAAGGTCTTAAACCAGACAGAATGCTGGGTGTGCTCACAAGTACCTCAAGGTCAGAGCAAGTCAGGATTAGTACCGTACCCTTTAGCAATAGATGAGGTACTCGAATTAAGGGGTGGAAGACCGGTGGACAAGAAATTCAATATTTCTAGGCCTTCTAGTTTGAAGCTCCACCAATATCATGTAGATAGATCCTTATTATGTTTCAATATTTCCAATTACCGAAAGCCGTGAAATTGGGAGGTGACATGGAATAACCAGACAATGGCCTTTTCACACAGAGCTGATAAGATACCCATAGACTCTGAACTTGTACGCCAGATAGTCAACAGTGGAAAGTATTTCCGGTATAGGTATACTCGAGGAAGCAAGACAATGTGGTTGGAGAAGTATCACCAGGGTACTGTGCTCATATCATCCAGCCTGATACTTGTACAGAGCAGATGAGAGAACTAGGGATGGGGTTTTTCACTTGGAAAGTTTGTAATATGGTAATGTCATATTCTGTCCCCTATGTTCTCCCCGATGATGTCTATTTCATATGTGGGAGGAAGGCGTATAAGTGGCTTGCCCCAAACTCAGAGGGATTGTGTTACGTTGGGAGAGTGTTGCCAGAGGTCATGACCGTAACCCATGATAAGATGAAAGATGTTCACCGCAGTGCTCAGGCTCCTTATACTCATACTCACTATGAACACATCGTTAAGAGACACCTCATGCAAAGAATAGAGCACGTAGCCTCTGATTTGATACACGAATCCACCGGGATTCAATTCCTTCTCGCATTAGACATCACCCGTACTGCCAGAGGAATTATAAATTATAAGTATATCCATGCGCTAGCGAACTTGATAGATAATATCACTGAGATGTATGATGACACCTTCAGGTATACAGGAAGGGAGTTACAAGCTTACAAGACGGAACTGATCCAGCACAGGATGGTCCTTAATTATATCACAGCCGTGACGGGTGGGTACTGTGTCACTTTGGCAACTCAATATGGTGTGAAGTGCTGCACGTATATTACAAACAGCACTGATGACCCAACCGAGATCATCGATCAAAAAATGGACGATATCTTGCAGTTGAAGTGGGAGTTCCGGAGGAGACACAACCTTACCCTGACTGCTGTGAGTAATGAACTGACCTGCTGGGTCTCATGGTTGAACCCACGCAATTGGTTCTCAGGTTTAGGAGAGTGGGCTCAAAATGTTATTATGAGTATAGGGAAGTTTCTCCTTTGTATCCTGGGAGTCATCATAATTATTGGCTTGATGTTTAGGTGTGTTCGCATTCTAACGCGGCGCAAGCACGGCACAAAATTGATGAGTCTAAGGAGCGAGGGCGCTGTTACAGCAGCAGATTTAATTTACGACCCATCCATAGAAACAATGTTATGATAAGGATTGCAAATGAATTCCATGGCCTGTTTCTTTCACCCGTTTTTCCTTTGTCTCCCCCTCTGCCCAGATACACCGATCCGGAAAAGACATCGACTACACACAAGAATGATTACGAAAATGTTATGTGAATGTATTTTAGATATGTGTCTTATCTTAATCTCTACAACCTTCAGTTAGTGACACACATAGTCGTCAGGTGATATCCACATATATTAGCACTCACATATGTTCCCCCTCCATGTATCATCAATTAAATGTGCACCCCATTTGTTGGAACAAGAAGTCGAAAAGAGCTCGGTAATGTTTGTTGGCCCACTTACAGACCCTTAATACGGGATAAGAAGGATTTAATGTATACTTCGCAATACCTCGAAGCTTATCTAGAACATATACGGCACGATGATACATGCCCCTCAGACACGGATTCATACATACATGCTTTTTACTATCTATCTAGGTCATACATTTCCTATCTACACCTCTCCTCCTACCATCCAACCATCTGTAGATATTGTATTGTATATTTTTCTGTTTAGTGTTTAGATAGTGGCAGTTATTGTTGAATGCCAAAGGGTGGACTGTCAAAGTGGAAAAATATTCCAGTACACACATCACGTACTAACCACACACACATGCCCATTGCGCGTGCACTTGTTCCGCCGTGCGTGCACATATCCGCAATTTGCATATGGTCGCTCCCGCGGTCCTGTGCGTGGTATGGGTATTTACGGCGGAGTTTGTGAACGCATGGAGGGTTATCAAAACATTACATATTTAATCCAAATAGTGCACATTGTACACATAACCTCCCCGCACCACATCAGCAAGTATCAACAGTTTAAATTATTCCAGGACTAAGGGATTCACCTTTGCATGATAGGAAGGGACAGACTAAGGTTATAAGGTGATGTCTGGTATCCAGCTGTAGGGTATTTTAAGGGTAACATTATGGTGTTGGTTAGAGGAAGATCGCATGTTCCTGCGTATAGTTATGTGTAGAAGTAGAATATAGATATAAACTGTATTTACTGTATATTATGTATGCGGCGGGAATCCAGAGAAGACCACCCACAAGAACAGTTGAGAAAGACATCGCCCACCTTTTCAAATCAACCTATGACCTCTCCTGTAATGTAAAGATGCATCCCTGTGTCCAATAGACAAAGGGATTACAGTATCCATTGTATTGCTTTTGGAAGTAGTGTATAAAAAGCCTGTTGCTGCCTGGCCAGTCAGAAGACTCTTAACGCTATCTACCTGATTAGCGGAGGACCGGACCAGGAAGCGCTTGCTAATATTCTCACGTATGTACATTGACTGTAGCCATTTACTGTTGTATTGTAGTGTATAAATTGTATTGTTATCCCCTTCCAGATATATACGCTGAGGTGTCGGAGCCCAGTGTTTAAACTACAAATCGGTGTTGTGTCCTCTTTTCCCTGCTAGGGTTTAAAGCGTATTACATTACCTAACTGTATAAGGTTTAAAAGTGTATTGATAAGGTGTGTACGCGCTGCGGGTACTTTGTACCGTCAGCGCTGCATAAGGTTTAAGGTGTAACATCATTGCAGTGCTTTGCTGCATAAGGTTTAAAGTATAATCATATCATTGCATTGTATCACTAATAAGGTTTAAAGTATATCAATTGAGTGTGTACGCGCTGTGTGTACTTTGTACCCCCAGCGCGGCGTTTATACGCTAAGTACGTACACGGTACGGGACTCTGTACGCAAATAGCGTACGAAGTACGTAGCGTGTGTATTAAGTCTAGCGGCCGCAGCGGCTCCATGGTAAAAGTGTGTTAAAGGTATAGCTTTGATGGTTTAAGATAATATTGACATTATCAATATATATACACACACTTCTGTAGGTGGTACTCCGGTAGAAATAATATACAGCAGCAGGTTTGCAGTAACAACAACGTTATGAAGTTTCTTAACTTCATCCTCAGGTTAAAGAATATACAAACACACATACCTTATATCCCGCCTCATGTGCAGTGAGCTCCCGCGTGGACACGGCGTTATAGCTTTGATTGTTGAACATCCCATGGTCCTTGTATTATACTCATTGCCAAAGATTCACAAATGCCTTGATAATCCACCTGGGCATCCTATCATTGCTGCCCGCAAGGGCCTTTTTCAAAATGTAGCCACCTATCTAGACTCATTGCTCCAACCATGTATTGTACATTGTGATAGATATCTGTTAGACACCACTTCTTTTATTAATCAAATACAAGCATTGAAGAACATCCCCCAGAATAGTGTTTTGTGCAGTATAGACTTTGCCAGCTTGTACACTGTAATTCCTAATGAGGCTGGGCTGTTTGCAGTACGCAATCTGCTTGTGGGCAATAGTTTATATTCTAGTCCGGATACTGATTTTGTATTGGATCTTCTTAAAATGACTATGACACACAATTATTTTATTTTTGATGGCAGGATTTATCTGCAGACAGCTGGTTGTGCGATGGGGTCTCCTGTGGCCCCATCATATGCAAATGCATACATGTTTTCTGCAGAGCAAGATATTTTTTTTTCGATGATACTTCTATATCCGAGGCAGTTACTATTTATTTACGGTACATAGATGATGTGTTTGCAATCTGGTCACATTCTGAGGAGGAGTTCAGAGAATTTATTTACACACATAATGCGACTGAACACCCTATCAAATTTACCTTCAACATCAGTAAAGAGAGTGTTAATTTTCTTGATGGGTTAGTACAGTGCAAAGATGGTATTTTGTCAACTGATCTATATCACAAAGGTACTGACCGTGACACCTTACTTCACTTTGAGAGCTTTCATCCCCTTCCGTGTAAACTTGGTTTACCCTACTCTCAGTTCCTACGGGCTGTGAGGATTTGCAGTGATAAGTCCAATGCCATAACTCAAATTGACGACATGATAATCAAATTCAGACAGAGGGGATACCCTCTTGATAAGTTATTGGAGGCCAAGCAGAAAGCTCTCAATATGAATCGGGAAGCTCTATTAGCTAAGAAAGAGAAAAAAAAATATTAACACGGTTACCATGGGTCAATCATTATAACACCAACAGTAGGTCGATTGCTAAACC
Source organism: Pseudophryne corroboree (assembly GCF_028390025.1). Lineage (NCBI taxonomy): Eukaryota > Metazoa > Chordata > Amphibia > Anura > Myobatrachidae > Pseudophryne > Pseudophryne corroboree. Next base: position 144,324,078 of record NC_086448.1, on the reverse strand, counting down.
TGCTAAATCTCTGTGGCCTATGGTACAGACTGATAGAGATTTGAATCTGTCAGGTACTGCTATTATGCCCACATACACAAGAGGACTCAATCTACGTGACTGGGTGGTTAAAACTGATGTGACTGGTCTGCATTCGACTCAGAGTGAACAGAATACTTTTCTGTCTTTGCGTAAGGTATGTTCCAGGTGTCTTGACTGCACCACATGCAGATCACTCCTTACGGGGAGTACATTTAGTCACCCTTTTAGTGGGAGAAATACACTATCAAGTATAGACTAACTTGTACTACCAGGTTTATTATTTACTTAATTAGCTGTCCATGCGGACTTCATTTTGTCGGCAAAACCGACTGTACATTGAGGGAACGTATGGCCAATCATAAATTGGCCATTAGAAAGGCGATTCAAAGTGGGACGAGTTACCAACCGGTGGCCCGTTACTTCGCACAGGCCAGACATAGCATTGCCTGTCTTAAATATATCATCATTGATCATGAACCTGCTAATTTGAGAGGTGGAAATAGGTCCCTTCGGTTATTGCGGAAGGAATCCAAATGGATTCATGAGCTGCAAACTCTTTCACCTAAAGGTCTCAATGAGTCATTGGGACTTCATTGTTTTTTATGAAGGTATAATCTATTTTGGTGTTTTTTCGGCTCTCTTTTGTGCTGATAATGCTTATTACCTGATGATACCATATTGCAAATGAACTGCACCTGTACCCATTCCGCATTTGTTTTTATTGTATTGTGTTATATGTCAGTGTCTTGTAACTTTGTATTTATCAGTGTATTTGTATCTTTTTTGTTTTTATTTAGTGTGACGTCTCTGGTAGGCGGGGCGGCATGATGACGTCATTTGTTGGCGTCGGAACGCCGTGTCCACGCCAGAGCTCACTGCACATGAAGGGGGATATAAGGTATGTGTGCTTGTATATTCTTTAACCTGAGGACGAAGTTAATAAACTATGAAACGTTGTTGTTACTGCAAACCTGCTGTTGTACATTATTTCTACCAGAGTGCCGCCTACAGAAGTGTATGTTTGACCTGTTGCTCTGCGGGTCCAGGAGGGCACCGGGAATTTGCTGTTATTGCTGGGAGTGCTGCTGGAAACTCTCAATATATATATATATATATATATATATATATATATATATACACTGCTCAAAAAAATAAAGGGAACACTTAAACAACACAATGTAACACCAAGTCAGTCACACTTCTGTGAAATCAAACTGTCCACTTAGGAAGCAACACTGATTGACAATCAATTCACATGCTGTTGTGCAAATGGAATAGACAACAGGTGGAAATTATAGGCAATTAGCAAGACACCCCCCAATAAAGGAATTGTTCTGCAGGTGGTGACCACAGACCACTTCTCAGCTCCTATGCTTTCTGGCTGATGTTTTGGTCACTTTTGAAAGCTGGCGGTGCTTTCACTCTAGTGGTAGCATGAGAAGCAGTCTATAACCCACACAAGTGGCTCAGGTAGTGCAGCTCATCCAGGATGGCACATCAATGCGAGCTGTGGCAAGAGGGTTTGCTGTGTCTGTCAGCGTAGTGTCCAGAGCATGGAGGCACTACCAGGAGACAGGCCAGTACATCAGGAGACGTGGAGGAGGCCGTAGGAGGTCAACAACCCAGCAGCAGGACCGCTACCTCCGCCTTTGTGCAAGGAGGAACAGGAGGAGCACTGCCGGAGCCCTGCAAAATTACCTCCAGCAAGCCAAAAATATGCTTGTAGAAACTTCAAGAAGAAAAAAAGAGAATCAACTTGATACCAGCAGCACTCTTTCCCTTCTACAAGAAAATGAATTCTTTATTCTCTTAAATATAATTTTTTAAATTTTTTATTGATATTCTACACAATCATAAAGAAGTTCCAATACCCATATGTGATGTATATAAATTTATTGTTATCACATATAGTGTATTATATGTCCCCCTATTTCATAGGGGTCATGTAAAGTGAAATATTAAATAAAATAAATAGATAGAGACAGAATAAAGTGTAGAAAATTAAACAAATTTTGTGAATAAGTGCGATTTAAAAAATGCTTTGTTCCATATATTAGTTAGGTACCTGCGATATTTCAATTTGCTTTATGATTCTTAAATGACCACTAAGCTGTTTCTGCCAGTAATACTTGTCGAGGGTTACATATGTTGCAGTGTTCTCACAATATTTACAAGTTCTCTATCAACTGGTCATAAGTAACATATTTGTTACTTAATTGTAGCAAAATGCAGATGTCTCCATTCACACCACAATATGGAATATATTTCTGCCTACAGTTGCCAGATAGCGAGATTCCTTTAGTTATATTTATCCAGGAATGATATCAACATATATGTCTCAATTTCTTACCCACTTCACTTATATTATATGTAAAGCAGAATCGCTGATTGCGTGTTGCTTGCTCTCACTGAATTTCGCTGTGATAGTATAAGCTTCTATTGATAAAACTTCACAGTGATGTAGGAATTAGAGCATGACACATGGGGATTCTTCTCCCCTTATCCCATATATGTGTGGCCCGTATAGGTCTATTTAGCTACATATAAAAGGCTACAGATATAGCAATATTTGAATAGTATATGTGACCTTTTATTGCTTTAAGATAGTATAATAAAGAAGTTTTTAGACAACACTGCAATGTCAGGGCCGAAACTAGGATTTTCATCACCCGGGGCACAGTGCACTTTTATAGCTTGTACAGTGCACTGCATGGCAAAGGAGAGAGTTTAAGACAGTAGCCATCCTTGGAGAGATCCCAGGTACTGGAGCTCACCCGCACAGCGTCGGAGCCAGCTCAGGGCAGACAGGTGGGTCAGAGACATTGCCCCGGGAGCTGTCTGCTGTGTCACTGGGGCAGCACAGGACTGACAGTTTAAAAAAAAAAAACAACCTGCTCCTCTGTAACTCCTTGGCGCCCCCTCAAATCTTCCACCCGGGGCGCATGCCCCCTTAGCCCCCCTCTAGTTACGGCCCTGGCAATGTATGATATGTTCTTATTCTAGAATGCAGGATAACGAGTATCTCTCTAATTTCTCTGTATTGAATGATGCCCGCTAATTTTCACCTACTATTCCTCTATTTATCCAGGAATAGTGCCAGCATATATGTATGAATTCCTAACACACTCTAATAATAAATAAAGCAAGTTGGCTTACTACTGTTTTATCAGTTACTGCCTATTCCTGCAGGAGTATCAGACTCATATATAATTATGCAGCATGGGTATGCATTCCCATGCTTCCTGTTAGTCTGATCCTTACCCTGGGATATTCTATGCAAATTGCCCCTCTATAATTATCTCTTATTCTAGGATAAATCACAATAGTCCATTTGAAAAGAGAAATAGAAATCATGGCACTCGTGGTTTGATAATACAGAATTCCCAGTGATGGACTTGTTAGTTGTATAAGGATCACAGCATGACACGTACTATCTTTTCCTTCCCTTCATACACGTATATGGCAGACATATTACTGTTTCATTTCATTACTTCATTATAAATGCTGTTTTAATGGGTCATTACATAAAAACACAGGCTTTGAATACATGTTCCTAATGGTGCAGACAGCGCACAGCAATGCCAATGCGCATTTCACTTTCCTGAGCTGACGAAGCTCCAAAGTGCACACGGCATGCTTCCGAACACATAATTTAATTATTTAAATGTTTAATTACTTAAATGTTTAATCTATACATGTTCCTGATTTATGAATACCGTTAAGCTATAGACTGACTCCATATCCTGTAGAGTTTATATATGTTAGCAATTACTGGGATACGCTGTTATTTCTGGCACTGGATCACTCAGGATTGAAGGCTATGCTGTCCTGACTAAGGGCCTAATACAACAGCCGTCGCACTCTGAAGCCCTTTACACAGTGCGCACACGCGGCGGGTGCACTGCGCATGTGCATTCAGTGTGTGTGCTGTGCCTGTGCTGGGCGTACCGCCGCATGTCAGAGAAACTGATCGGAGATCTGCTAAATTTAGCACATCTACGATCAGCTCTGAATCACCCCCTAATAGTGCTATATGTAAAGATGGAAGAAAGAATATGGAAGTGGCATCCAGCTACACTGGATATTTAGGGAACCTACAGAGGAAATGTAATGAACAGCAATTTGTCAACATAAATGATTTTCTTTGATTTTTTTTCCATCTCATTATTTAAAGTTGTTATACGTATTAAAGGCAAAATCAGCCAGGCAGCCACCTAGTCATTGGCGTTTCTATAATGGGTGCAGTGTGTGCGGTGCACACGGGCCCCTGAGTCCCGGGGGGCCCACACCACACACACTGCACCCATTTCTCCTATACTTACCTTTCCGGAGTCCATCGCTGACCGTGTGTGGGCCCCCTCCTCTCCCGTAGCCGTCGCGCCGCTGCTAGCGCACTGACCACTAGAGACTCTGGCACAGTGCCAGAGTCTACAGCGCATGCACAGGACTCCGAAAAAATGGCACGGTGGCCATTTTTCGGAGTCCTGCGCATGCACTGTAGACTCTGGCACTGTGCCAGAGTCTACAGCACTCAGAGTGCTAGCAGTGGCGTGACGGCTATGGGAGAGGAGGGGGCCCACACACGGAGTCTGCACATGGGTCCCCTCCTCTCTAGAGATGCCCCTGCACCTAGTTCTGCCCCTTCGGCTGCAGGTGGAGATGCCACAGGGTTGCATTCAACCTGTATCAGCTGTACTTGCGTTCGCTCATCTCCACAGCATGCTCAGTTCAAAAACAAGACTGATACATGTGCAAAATGGATTTGGGTTAAATTTTGCCCTGAGCTTATAGTGCCGGATTCAAATCATATTGCACCCGCTATCTCCCGTCTAAAGTGACGGGAGATAGAGGGGCGATATTCAAATGTCCCCCGTTATTGCGCACATTACAGCCCGATTTAGGTACGTCAAGCGCCTAAACCCGATTACGGTAATGGGCACATGACTTGGCGCCTTAACGATTCTCTGCTCCACAACCCTGAGGTCCTGTCCCATCTCCACGACCAGCTTTCCGACTATTTTGCTCTGAATGACTCCCCAGATATTTCTGGATCTACTCTTTGGTTAGCACACAAGGCGGTTCTCCGGGGGCATTTGATTAGCATGGCTTCCAAGAATAAAAAACAATCCCTCACCCAGATTAACGCACTTTCTCTTAAACTCCACGACTTAGAATCACAGCATAAAGCGTCTCCTGAATAGACTATTTTATCTGAACTTCGCACAGTTAATGCGAAACTTGATTTCCTTCTTTCTAGACAAGTGGCTGCACATCTTAAATGGCTTCGCCAATCTTTTTATGAAAAGAGGGACAAGGCAGACAGGATTCTAGATAAACGACTTCGATCTACTAGGGCCAAAAACAATATCATATAGATTAGAGACCCCCACAACAGCTTGACTCATGACCCCGCTGTCATTAGAGCTGCCTTTCAAGCCTACTATACTGACCTGTATAACCTCCCTTCTCCCTCCCTCCCCTCATCCTCTCCGACCCACTCTGACCAGATTTCTGGCTTCCTTACTGAAGCTAATCTCCCCAAATTATCTGATAATGTCAAATATTATCTTTAAACATAAAGCTATACACTATTACCGTGGAGCCGCTATGGCCGCTAGACCACGTGCACGTGCTACGCACTTTGTACGCTATTTGCGTACAGGGTCCCGCACGTGGTACGCACTTGGCGTACACACGCTGCGCTGGGTGTACGGAATACACACAGCGGGCGCACACACGGTAGATAACCGTTAAACCTTGTTAATAAAACACAGTAAGAATATACTTATACTCTAAACCTTAGTAGTCAAATACTGTAATGATGTAACGCTTAAAAACCATAACAATGTGTATGCTGTTTGAGCAATTGAGACGCTAAGAGAGCCCTTTGCTGGAAAGTGAAAACACAACACCGGGTTTGGTTATAACCGCAGCAGCTCTAACACTGCCGTGGATTATTCAGAGTAAAAGGGGAAAAACAGTACAAATCATACACTACAAACTAACATAGAAATCTAACATAATAATAGAGAATAACATGAACAATGGCGAACAATGGCTACAGAGAAATATACATACGTGGGGAATCTTGCGCATGCGCGACCTGGAATCCAGTCCTCAGCTATTAGGTAGAAAGCCTTCAGAGACATGAGGCTGGCCAGGCAACAGTGGTCTTTATATACACAACATACATTTACAATACAATGGTACCTGTATCTCATTGTTCATTGGACACAGGGATGTGTCTCTACATTACAAGAAAGGTCATAGGTGGATTTGAACAGGTGGGCTGTGTCTTTCCCCAACTGCTCTGGTGGGAGGGATCCTCAGGATTCCCGCCGCATGTGTAATTTACAGCAAATACAGTTAATGTTCATAATCTACTTCTGTACATAACTATACGCAGGAGCGAGCGATCCTTTCCTAACTAACACCGGAATGTTACCCTTAAAATACCCTACAGCTGGATACTAGACACCACCTTTCAACCTTTATCTGACCCTTCCTATCATGCAAAGAGGAATCTCTCTGTCCAGGAACAGTTTAAACTAATCATACTCGCTGACATGGTCTAGGGGAATATAAACTACAAAATGCACTATTTAGGTTAAATATGCTACAATTGAGTCGCACGCTACACGCTCACAAACTCTACCGTAAATGCGCACACCACGCACCAAGGCGCATGGCCGTGGAAGCGCCGTTACGCAAAGTGCGGATATGCGTACGCACGGCAGAGCGAGTGCACGCGCAGCGGGCATGTGCATGGGGTTAGGACAAAAGGATATGCATCATGATATTTTTCGACTTTGACATATCTCATGACGCTTTGGAACATCTTAACACTGAGATCTCTGTGGAGGAAATTGCTCAGACTATACAGACTATAAAAACTGACAAGTCTACTGGCCCAGATGGCTTTACAGTCTTGTATTATAAAATGTTCTCTGACCTCCTCATCCCTCACCTCCAGTCCCTTTTCAATCAGGTACTCCATGGCAACCCTTTTCCCTCTGAGATGTTGGAAGCCAGAATTGTTGTAATCCCTAAGGAAGGTAAAGATCTGCTTAACTGTGCTAGCTACCGTCCTATTTCCCTCCTGAACTTAGACTTGAAGATATTCGCTAAAATTCTGGCAAACCGTTTGAACCCGTATCTGTCGTTCCTTATCCATTATGACCAAGTGGGGTTTATTCCAGGATGCCAGGTGAGAGACAACACCAGACGCACTGTCGATCTTATTCATATCTCAAACTCCAAGAGATCCTCTACTATTGTGCTTTCTTTGGATGCTGAAAAAGCTTTTGATAGGATCTCTTGGAGTTTCTTGAAATCTGCTCTCACAGCCTACGGCTTGACTGGTGACTTCCTCACTGGTCTCCTGGCACTATACTCTACCCCTTCTGCTACGGTATTGATAAATGGCGTGCCGTCTGCCCCAGTCCTCTCATCTCTCCCATATTGTAGCCTCCTATGCTCTCTCTGGCTCTGTTTCCTGGCTTGATATTGAATCAGCTTACATTACCCTCCCAGATCTGACCCCCTTATGGGGTCTACCCTTCACATCCCGACCCCTTACTTCCAAATTACTTCCTACCATCAAATTTAATCTTAGACTCTGGGACTGTTATTCTGCAAAGTTGAATCTTACCTCCCTTCCCTCCCCCTTGACCCCTATTTGGCAGAACCCTTTATTTCAGCTAGGATCCTCGGTTACGAGATTCCGAACATGGACTCAACTTGGGTTTAAATTCCCAGCTGATGTTGCCAATCAGGGCCAATGGCTATCCCTGTTTTATCTCCAACAGAAAACCCCCTCACGAACTCTTAAGCCCTTCTACAAAATTGCAATTTCTTATGCTCCCTGCCTTTACTCAAAGTACTTTGTGCCCTTACCCCCTTTGAAACTATATGTAAAAACTCTCCCCTCTCCAAAGGCTTAATTTCCCAGCTTTATGCCCTCCTACTAGACGCCACCCTTCTCCCTTCCAGACCCCATGAAATTGCTTGGGGATGAGATCTTGGACCTCCCCCAGAAGCTGAGGACTGGGACAACATGAGACTGGGGATTGCAAAGAGCTCTATTACAACCCATATCAAAGAGACTTCATACAAGATTTATTATCGCTGGTATTATACTCCTGACAGACTCAATAAGCTTTTTTCATCTTCTTCTCCAAATTGCTGGAGGGGTTGTGGCTGTAGAGGTACTATGCTCCATATATGGTGGACCTGTCCAATAATTACCCCTTTTTGGTACTTAGCTCATGCCCTCTTGAACTCTCTCCTGGAAACCCCTCTGCTAAAAGACCCTTGGGTCTTTCTACTATGTTATATCACCCCCACCCTCCCCCTTCCCACCCGGCCCTTGACAAATTTTCAAAAAAAAACTAGCAACACACATCTTAACAGCGGCAAAATCACTGATTGCTCTTAATTGGAAAAATACCTCTCCCCCTACTCTCTCTGCCCTCAAATCCAAAATCTGGCACACTGCAGCAATGGAGAGAATCACCTACTACCTCCATGACCGAGGATATGCTTTTGACCAGGTTTGGGCTCCTTGGCTCCTTGCAGAGCGTAGACCATCTCTCCCCCCTTTACATTGTTAATTTCTACCACAGACCCGTGGATGACGACTGTTGTCCCCACCTTCTTCTAGCTCTCGCTCCCCATACTTTTGCCTTTTTATACTCTCTTTTGCTTCTCCCTCACTCTTATCCTTCATATAAAAGTTTGCTATATACATGTTATTGTTAGACTGTATCATGGTTCCCCTCCCTTCCCTACTCTCTTCTTCCTGCCCCTTTTCCTCCTCTCCCCCCCCCCACCCACCTCAATACCCATTTGATACTTATTCAATGTTGGTTTTTGGTTTATATTATTTCTTAAAATAATATGGTTATTTTTGGGCTTTGGCTGCCAATTTCCTACTTCTATTTGTACTGTTTCTACTTTACCTGACCATACAAAATGAAGAATTAGAAAAACAGAAAAAAGTAATGGGCGCAATCGTGAAGAGACCCGCTTGGGCACACCTCCGAGGGGTAGCGAGCTGAAATGAAGTTGTCGCGTCCATGGCAGTAACATGAGAATACCACCGGCGGGCGCGTTAGGTGGTGGGAGGAGGGTCAAAACATTTGAATCCTGCCCATAGTGTCAGCATAGTTTCTAGAGAACCAGTCACGTTAACAAATATGACTCTCCATTTTTGGAACGTGGTACTGTAAGCTATAAACTTGATCCTGCTAATGGAATTCATAATTGGAATTTGCATAAGCATTTAATACCATTGATTCCACATATAAATATAGAAGGGATTACTATGATTAGGAGTATACGCACGGACATAGGTGGTTATTCCGAGTTGTTTGCTCGCTAGCAGTTTTTAGCAGCCGTGCAAACGCTATGCCGCCTCCCACTGGGAGTGTATTTTAGCTTAGCAGAATTGCGAACGAAAGGATGGCAGAGCGGCTACACAGTTTTTTTGTGCAGTTTTAGAGTAGCTCAAAACCTACTCTGCGCTTGCGATCACTTCAGACTGTTCAGTTCCTATTTTGACATCACAAACACGCCCTGCGTTTTGCGTTTTCCCTGGCACGCCTGCATTTTTTCGAACACTCCCTGAAAATGGTCAGTTGACACCCAGAAACGCCCACTTCATGTCAATCACTCTGCGGCAGCCAGTGCGACTGAAAAGCATCGCTAGACCCTGAGTGAAACTACAACGTTTGTTATAATAGTACGTCGCACGTGCGCATTGCATGGCATACACATGCGCAGAAGTGCCTTTTTTTGCCTCATCGCTGCACAGCGAACGAATGCAGCTAGTGATCAACTCGGAATGACCCCCATAGAACTGGCTAAAGGTTATGAGACAATAGGAAGACTGGGCTAAATTTACTAGTAGTTTCCTACAGAGATCAGTATTTGGCCATGACACATATTATCCTATTATACAGTAAATTACCTTGTGGGCAGTGGTGCAAGTAGAAAAAAATGTCTTACAGGTAATGGGTGTGGCCAAATGCCACATGGGGCGTGGTCAAGGAAAATTGGGGCGTGATACACATATGAGGGAGGGACAGATACACAAATGACCGCAATAGTGCCAGATACACGTTGCCCCAAAATGCCAGATATACATTGCCCCACAGTGCCAGATACACATTGCCTCACTGTGCCAGATACACAAATGCCCCCAGAGTGCCAGATATACATTGCCTCACAGTGCCAGATATACATTGCCTCACAGTGCCAGATACACATTGCCCCACAGTGCCAGATACACAAATGCCCCCAGCGTGCCAGATACACATTGCCCCACAGTGCCAGATACACAAATGCCCTCAGAGTGCCAGATATACATTGCCCCACAGTGCCAGATATACATTGCCCCACAGTGCCAGATACACATTGCCTCACTGTGCCAGATACACAAATGCCCCCAGAGTGCCAGCTATACATTGCCCCACAGTGCCAGATACACAAATGCACCCAGAGTGCCAGATACACATTGCCCCTCAGTGCCAGATACACAAATGCCCCCAGAGTGCCAGATACACATTGCCCCACAGTGCCAGATACACAAATGCCCCCACTGTGTCAGATATACATAGACACCCAGTGCCAGATACATAAATGCCCCCCCAGTGCCAGATACACATGTCCCCGCAGTGCCAGATATGTCCCCAGTGACAGGTATACATGACCCCCAGTGCCAGGTATACGTCCCCCCCCCCCCAGTGCCAGATATGCCCCCAGTGCCAGGTATACATGCCCCCCAGTGCCAGGTATTCATGAAGCCCCCCCCCCTGCTCACCGCTGCTGCTGCTGTCCTGTCTCCTGTGTGTGTGAGGGGAGGAGAGCGCAGCCTGCGCCTCTCCTTCCCCTCAGTCTCCGGCGGGTGTGGGTGAGTTCAATTCAGCGCCGATCCGTGAGCCAATCAAAGCTCTGTGAGCTCTGATTGGCTCACGGGCGGTGCTGATTTGAACGAAGACATTAAGGGGCAGGAGAGGCGCAGGCTGCGCTCCCCTCCCCTCACATCAGCGGTAGCGAGTGGTGGCCCGTCGGTGTGGCTACGGCGTACCCACGGCGAAATTCTTAAGGGTACGCCATACCCACCCGTACCCACATACTTGCACCGCTGCTTGTGGGAGACCTAGAATATAAGGTGCCCACATTTTCTGTTGATAGTAAGGTATATAGGGTTATTGAAACTAAGCAGCATAGCAACTTGCTACAGAAAGATTGACAATAGCAAACTGTCGTAATGACAGATGATCTTAATGTACTGTAGATAAATGTAGGATTACAGAGTATTGCATATAGCATTTCTAAAAGGTTGACCTTGATAACCTGTATTCCTTTCTTATGTAAATGACAAAAAATTTTTTAAATGTCCTTTATTAATATATTATTCTACTAGATGTGAAAAGTAGTAGAAAAAATTCTGTCATTCTAGATTAGTAAATACAGGTACTGTATTATACATTATCTCAGGTAGTGCAGGATTTCACTTACATAACATATCTCCAAGCGTACAACAACATTTGTAAGAAATAATTAATTTTATTGTTGTAAAGAAATTTCATAATTACAATATGTGTTTCAAAATGTGATATTTAATTACTGTATATCACAGGATTAACCAAAAGATTTAGCTACTGACCTGTTTCTAGAAGGTATGTATAAGGTATGTCAATACACCTGGTATGTTAACATATATATATATATATATATATATATATATATACTGTATATACATGAAAGTACAGCGGCTGGTGAGTCATATCAGTTAATGATTAAAGAGAGTTAAAGAGAGTTTAAAGGTTGGTATTGTACAAGAAGCTAACAATACATTAAGAGGCCTATTCATGATCCCTTAAAGGGCATGTTAGGCATGAGTAAATGCTAATTTTTTATGTTTTTGTAATGGGCCCATTCATTATTAGGGGCCTGATGGTCCCACCTAATATTTAGCAAATGCAGGAACCAACACCATCTTCTGAGACCTGGAGGCCCTCGCTTCCTATAGGAAGGAGAACCAGGTTGCAGAGAGGAATCAGAGCTGATCCCTCCGCCATCTCCACACTTTGAGACTTGAGGTTGTGCGAATGCATGAACCCAGGTCACGTATATGCAGACGCCCATGTCGGCAGGGCCTAAGTAGAAGTAGCAGTGTTGATCTTCACTGGGGGGGTGACAGAGGTGTCACGCTCCGAGGGGGTGATATCAAAATGCCGGCTCCTCCTCTGTGATAGGAGCCGGGTGCTGCACTGTTACATAACGTGGAGTACTCAGATCCTGTCACAGTGTAGGAGCTGGCAGTGCAGTCACACAAGTCTCCTGGGGCAGCCCATCATGCCCCCGGAATAATGACACGGGGTCATGCCATGAGGTCACGACCCTTTCCCATAAGCTTATGGGCTTCTCTCCACGAGTTCCCCTGAGAGGGATACAGTAGGATCCTTCCCAGCACCCCCTGCAATGTGTGCATCACAAGACGCATGCACAGGCAGACTCCAGGGTCTTAAACCCAGAAGTCCACATACCACAAAGCACAGCTCTTTTCAGGGGAGCTGTCCTTTGCTTGACTGTTTATGCATACGGTGTTCGTAAATGCCGATATGTAGTGAGAGGCAGTGAAAATGCTATGTGTCATGCATCCTGATATTGATACGTGCTTCATGTGCCTTATGGGAAATTCACCACTGATTGTAACTGAATATGGGGTCGCAGGCAGAGCCTCAAATATGCCACCAAAATGGTTGCGATAGGCCTGCGGTTTTGCTGCCACTTCCCATTACCTCCCTCAAATGGTTCATGTCTGTCAATCACTTTGCGAAATCATCCCCTGTGTGACCGCCGCCATAAGACTATCTAAGAAAAAAAAAACTAGAAATTAATAACAAATCATAAAGAACATGTGAACAAGAATAAAAGAGAATATGTAAACTGTGTCAAAATCATCTGTATGCGGATGATTCTCAAATCTACCTATCCTCCCCAGACTTGTCACCATCTGTGTTGGTCCATGTCACTGAATGTATCTTTGCCGTTGCATCTTGGATGTCATCTCACCACCTCAAACTTAATATTTCCAAAACAGAATTGGTAGTTACCAACCTGTAGTTACCAACCTGATATCTCTATCACTGTTGATAACTCAACAATTAACCTTACCCCACAAGCTCGCTGCCTAGGTGTCATCCTTGACTCTGAACTGTCCTTTGTACCCCAGATTCAATGGGGGAGATTCAAATGTTTGAAAAGTCGGTTGTGTGTCTGTTTTTTCCCTGTCTATTAGATAGGAAAAAACAGACTCCCAACTGACTTTTCAAACATTTGAATCTCCCCCAAAATGTCTCAAAATCATGTTACATACAAAATATGACCATGTCTTACACAAGATACTGCAAAAACTCTAATTCATGCTCTCATTATCTCCCACATTGATTATTGCAATAGTCTTCTTACTGGTCTTACCAAAAAGAGACTCTCACCACTACAATCCATTTTGAAAGCAGCGGCGATGCTAATCTTCCTCACTAGACATTAATTGGGTGCAGATCCACTCTCTCAGTCCCTCCATTGGTTACCAGTATTCTACCATATATAATTTAATATAAAATAATTTTGCTCCGACTCAAGGCCATTTACCAAACTACACCAACGTACACCAGTGTATCACATGTTGATGGCCCTGCAGGCAGTGTATGAGGATAAACGTCTTATTGAGAGAATTAATCTGTGGAAAATATTGTGTAATAACAAAGTGAGGTAATGTTTTGTGTTTTGGTTTTGGTTCTAATTCCCCGCTCGTGTTTTGGTTTTGGATTGGTTTTGCCAAAACTACCCTTTCATGTTTTGGTTTTGGATCTGGATGATTTAAAAAAAAAACATGAAAACAGCTAAAATCACAGAATTTGGGGGTAATTTTGAGTCTATTCTGAACACCTCACACCTCACAATATTGTTTTTAAACCAAAAGGTTGCACCAAGGTGGCTGTATGACTGAGCTAAGTGACACAAGTGTGCGGCACAAACACCTGGCCAATCTAGGAGTGGCACTGCAGTTTCAGACAGGATGGCACTTTAAAAAAAACTAGGCCCCAAACTCACATCATGCAAAGAAGAAAAAGAGGTGCAATGAGGTTGCTGTATGACTAAGTTAAGCGACACAAGTGTGCGGCACAAACATCTGGCCCATCTAGGAGTGGCACTGCAGTGTCAGAAAGGAGGGCAGTATAAAAAAAAAGCCCCAAACAGCACATCATACAACAATGAAAAAGAGGTGCAATGAGGTAGCTGTATGACTAAGCTAAACGACACAAACAATTGGCCCATCTAGGAGTGGCACTGCAGTGTCAGATAGGATTGCACTGGAATTATACAGCAGGATCACTGGATTTATATGCCAGTACCACTGGAATTATACGGCAGGATCACTGGACTTATACGCCATTACCACTGGAATTATACGGCAGGATCACTGGATTTATACGCCAGTACCATTGGAATTATACGGCAGGATTACTGGAATTATACGACAGGATCACTGGATTTATACGGCAGTACCGCTGGACATATATGGCAGTATCAATGGATATATACGGCAGTATTACTGGACATATACGGCAGTATCACTGGACATATATGGCAGCACAGGGACACCACCACTGGACTGTTGCAGGACAACACAGCACCACTGCAATGGACTGGAGTTATACAGCAGCACTGGACATATGACAACAGAGGACACCACCACTGTGATTGGACTGATGCAGCACAATACACCACCATTGAACTGATGCAGCACAATGCAGCACCACTGTACTGGACTTACACAGCAGCACTGGACATATGGCAGCAGAGAACACCACCACTGTGACAGGACTGATGCAGCACAAGACACCACCACTGGACTTATGCAGCAAAACACAGCACCACTGGACTGGACTTATACAGCAGCACTGGACATATGGCAGCAGAGGACACAACCACTGTGACTGGACTGATGCAGCACAAGACACTAACACTGAACTGACTCAGGACACTGAGGACGGAGACACGTCCTCTCTATACACTCTTCAATGCCGGAGTGATAATGGCGGTAACGCGCGGCTCCTTATGTGGAGTCCAAACCCCGTGAGATTCCGACAGCGGGATGATGACGTTTTGCCTCGTTCTGATTTCTGAAGTAGGCAGGAAAACCCGAGCCTGACTCGTATCCAGGCTTGGGCAGTGAAGTCCGGTAGGGTTTGGTTCTCAGGGAACCGAACCCGCTCATCTCTAGTTCATATCTCAGAAATAAATGTCTGTAGGAGCCCAAGTAGATGAAGAGGAGATTGCTATGGTGATGCTACATAATTTAATAGCTGAATTTGATTTCCTAGTAGTAGTTTTAAAAGCTAATACAGCCAAGTGATCATTTCCATGAACGTGTACAAGTTAAATTAAATGCTGTGAATTTATCAGTACAGACTAAAGATGTAAAGTCCACTAAAGATGTAAGCCCAGAAAGATCAAGTATAAGTGCTTTGTATGTCATAAAGTAGGAGTAGGACACAAGGCTTCTGAATGCAAATGGAAAAATGTAAATGCTGCACAGAAAAAGAAATATAACAGCAAAATGAGTCAGCTTTAAGTGTCACAGGGCCTAATTCAGTGATAGACGGAAATCCAAAACCACTTGTAGTCAGCTTTGAATTTCCCTCTGATTAGAAGGAAGGACATGCAGGGGATGTCTCAGTAGGACAGACACCTCCTGCATGTAGCTGCAATCCCAGCACTGCAACCGATGTTGCAATCTGGGCTCTAACATTGTGACCATCGGTTGCAATGTTCCACGCAGCAACAGTTTACACAGCTGGCCAAAGGAAGCCACCTCTTCAGTGTGGAATTATTTCTCCACAAATCCAGACAACAGGTGTCAAGAATCCTTAATAAGTAGGGGTAAGGATGTTAACCACCTAGGAACATCCTCCCTTATACGTCACCTGCACATTCATCAGAAGTCATTGTCAAATTCAGAAACTTTGGGTAAGAGCGTAAGCAGTCCACTGACACCTAAATCCCTTCTTCCTCTTGTACCCAAGCTCCTGCAAGACACACCACCAACTCCCTCAACGTCAATTTCCTTCTCAGTCAGGAACGTCAGTAGTCCTGCAGGCCATGTCACTGGTATGACTGACAAGACCTCTCCTAACCGGGATTCCTCCGGAGGATCCTTGAGTGGTACGCCTACTACTGCTGCTGCTGCCGCTGCTGCTGTTGTTGCTGCTGGGAGTCGATCATCATCCCAGAGGGGAAGTTGGAAGACAACTTGTACTACTTCAACTAAGCAATTGACTGTTCAACAGTCCTTTGCGAGGAAGATGAAATATGACACCAGTCATCCTGTTGCAAATCGGATAACTGAGGCCTTGACAGCTATGTTGGTGTTAGACGTGCATCCGGTATCTGCCATTGGTGCAGTGGGATTTAGACAATTGATGGAGGTAGTGTGTCCCCAGTACCAAATCCCATCTAGATTCCACGTCACTAGGAAAGCGATTCCCAGACTGTACAGGGACATTAAGAAAAGTGTCCTCAGTGTCCTGAAAAATGAGGTTGTACTCAGTGTCCACTTAACCACGGACATGTGAATAAGTTGAGCAGGACAAACTAAGGACTACATGACTGTGACAACCCACTGGGTATATGTATTGCCTCCCACAGCAACAACAGCAGCGGCACCTGTGTCAGCATCTCACAAATGCCAGCTCATTCCTAGGCATTCTACGCTGTGTATCACCGTGATACATTATGACCTGTCTATTGTCACTGCATATGATGCTGTTACCATTGAAAGAATGGTGGAGGATTATATGGGTGACAGCATCTACGTAGGTATGTATGTATGCTGGCAGGAAAAAGAGGCAAACTGGCTTTATTTGACCTAAGTTGACCCCCTCCAGTGTGTACTCCGAAATAGTGTTTAGTGCAGCCACTAAACCTTGTCAGCGATGGGCATAAGAGGTTACTTCCAGAAAATGTGGAGAAGATGATGTTCATAAAAATGAATTATAAATTCCTCCAGGAAGACCTTTACCAGCAATTGCTTCCAGAAAGTACACAGGGACATGTGATAGTAATTTCAGTGGGGACGAATTAATACTCTGTGAGGAGGAGGATGTAGACACTGAAAGGGGTGAGGAATCTCAGGATGAGGATGAGGACAACATCTTGCCTCTGTAGAGCCAGTTTGTGCAAGGAGAGATTGATTTCTTCTTTTTTGGTGGGGGGATTAATTGCTTCTTTTTTGTGGGGGCCCAGACAAACCAATCATTTCAGCCACAGTCGTGTGGCAGACCCTGTCACTGAAATTATTGGTTTGTTGAAGTGTCCATGTCCTGTTTATACAACATAAGGGTGGGTGGGAGGGCCCGGGGCCAGAGGACAATTCCATCTTGCACCTCATTTTTTTCTTTGCATTATGTGCTGTTTGGAGCCTATTTTTTAATACTGCCATCCTGTCTAACACTGCAGTGCCACTCCTAGACGGGACAAATGTTTGTGCCATATACTTGTGTCGCTTAGCAAAGTCATCCAGCTACATCGGTGCAACCTTTTGGCCTAAAAACAATATTGTGAGGGGTGAGGTGTTCAGAATAGACTGGAAATGAGTGGAAATGAATGTTATTGAGGTTAATAAAACTGTAGGATCAAAATTACCCCCAAATTCTGTGATTTTAGCTGTTTTTGTGTTTTTTTCAAAAATCATCCAGATCCAAAACCAAAACCCGACAGGGGGGTATATTTACTAAGATTCGTATTGTTTCCGATTTGGAGAGAGAATCATCACGAATGACATCGAAAGTGTAAAACTGCAACTTTTTGAATTGATTACGACTAATTTACTAAGCTGTCGTAATTGTATTTTTAGTGTTGTCCGATGTCGATGTCATTCGTGTTTTTTTGATGTGTAATGCGGCCGATTTTGTTGTTTTGCGGCCGTGTTCTTAGTGTTTTTTTACGACTGCATCACATGTCTGTTACGGCAGTGTTTTTCCGTTTCCGGCCGCGTTTTTTTACTAAGTTTCGTTTTTGTCACTTGTCCGTGATTGGTTGTATTCGTGATGGAGGAGTGTTTGTGCACATTACTATAAAAACGCCCCAAACCGTCCGCACCTCGTGGGTTTAGCTAGTGGAGAGGAGAGAGGAAGGTGTATTAGGAGTTGGTGAGTTTGGAGGAGTTTTTGGTGGATTTGGAGCAGAGTTTTGCGATTGTTGAGTGCTGTACTGTGTGTGTAAGTAGTCTTGTCATACTTGTTGTGTAGTTTTTTCGAAGTTTGTCTACTTTTTTGTCATTGTTTTTTTTTTCCAAGTCTATTGTCATTGTTTGTGAGTGAGTGTGTGTGTGGTGTGTAGTGGTAGTGGAGGAGTGTGTTTTCTGTTTTTTTTTCTCAGTGTTTTGTGTAGTTTGTGGGAATTATGTCTCAGTCAGAGGTCAGTGTGGTGGAGGAGGTTAGTGAGAGGGAGGAGGTGAGTGAGGTGGAGGAGGTTAGTGAGAGGGAGGAGGTGAGTGAGGTGGAGGAGGTTAGTGAGAGGGTGGAGGTTAGTGAGGAGGAGGAGGAGGGGGTGCCTGTTGTAGCGTTCTCCAGTGATAGTGATGGTGCTGTGGCTCCGCAGCCACGCACCACTACCAAGACTGGGCGCAATGTGAAGTTCAGCTATGCTGAAAACATGGCTTTGGTGCGGGAGCTGATGAGGCATCATCGCCAATTGTTTGGGCAGGATGCTGCAAAGGTGTCCTCACGTAGGAAGTCGGTCCAGTGGGGAAAAGTTATTGCTGCAGTCAATAGTGAGGGTGTGGTGAGGCGGACTGAGGACATGTGTAGAAAAAGGTTTTATGACATCAAGCGCCGTGTCAAGGCCAAGATGGCCAAGGAGGCCAAATCAGCCCGCCAAACCGGGGGTGGACACCCTTTCCGTGCCACTTTTATTGATTGGGAGGAGCCTGTGCGGTCACTTATTCCTGCAGAAGTGGTGTCAGCGACTCATGTCCGGGATTCGGACCGTCTAAGGCAGGATGGTGAGTTTTATTTTTAATTTTTTTGGCTCTTGTTATTTTTAAAATGATAATGCTGCTAATTGTTATGGTGTTTGTAAATATGCAAACATTGGCCCTCATTCTGAGTTGATCGCTCGCAAGGCGAATTTAGCAGAGTTGCTCACGCTAAGCCTACGCCTACTGGGAGTGTATCTTAGCTTCTTAAAATTGCGACCGATGTATTCGCAATATTGCGATTACAAACTACTTAGCAGTTTCAGAGTAGCTTCAGACTTACTCGGTATCTGCGATCAGTTCAGTGCTTGTCGTTCCTGGTTTGACGTCACAAACACACCCAGCGTTCGCCCAGACACTCCCCCGTTTCCCCGGCCACTCCTGCGTTTTTTCCGGAAACGGTAGCGTTTTTTCCCGCACGCCCATAAAACGGCCTGTTTCCGCCCAGTAACACCCATTTCCTGTCAATCACATTACGATCGCCGGAGCGATGAAAAAGCCGTGAGTAAAAATACTATCTCCATTGTAAAATTACTTGGCGCAGTCGCAGTGCGATTATTGCGCATGCGTACTAAGCGGAATTTCACTGCGATGCAATGAAAAATACCGAGCGAACGACTCGGAATGAGGGCCATTGTGTTGGTAATGTCGTGCAGGCCTGTGCAACCTGTAGCTGTAAATGTGTTTCAAAACTACAAGGCCCATCATGCATTGCCAGAGTTTTGCTATTAGTGAATGTGAAATCTGTTGCAGTGCATGCTGGTATGTGTAGTTATAATACATAATCATAGATTTTGCTTGTCCCTAACTGTTTTTTCAAATGGCCTTTTTTTAAAAAAACTTATTCAATAAATTGTTGCATTTTTTATTATGGTTTTTATGTTGTTTGTGAGAAATTTTATATTAAAATTATCTGCAATATATTGTGTCGAATTAAGGTATGTTTCTGGATTATTTAGTGCAACATCATCTTAATTTAAGAATACACACCCAATTAATTAATCCAGAATAGCTTAAACATAAAATAGTTAACTTAACATTAGGTGCGAGATGTTTACATTACAATAATGATTTTCAGATAACAATGAGTTTTAAAAGTATGGTCATAATGTTTTGTGCAATTTTTCAACAGTACACCAGAGACGCGCCACAGACAGGCCACAGCCAACTGATGAAGCTGCAGGGAATGCAGGTAAAAAATCAGTGTAGTCACATATTCTGCAAACACATAGAACTACAAAATATTAATGTTGCTATTTTCACATAGGTTCTTCTTCTGCAAGCCGCCCTCCTCTAAGGCGGCCATCACAGGGCTCTGTGACTTTAACTAGGAGGCCCACTAAGACGCGGCGTGTGGAGTCGGAATCTGCGCCTCCTTCTTCACCACCCAGGCGGCGCATCTCGGCAGTCTTGCCCCAGCCACCACAGGCAATTTTGGCTAGTCCCCAAAGTGATGAGCCACGATCACCTCAGCTGTCTGGTGAGTAAAAACTTAAAAGAAATACATTCAAACATTTCGACACAGTACATTTACTATGATGTGAGCTCAATGTGAGATGGCATGTTTCCCGTAGCAACCAATCAGATTCCAGGTATTATCTTCTTGAAGGTGCCAAATAAATTTGAATTAAAGTCTTATTGGTTGCTATGGGCCACATCACATTTTAAATAGAACACCCACCTTACTAAATTGAGCCCACAGACGTGCACAGAAAATGAATAGCGGGTTTCTCACCGGACTTAACCCCCCCCCCCCCCCCCTTCCACAGCATTATAGTCTTCTCACACCTCCCCTGTCCGGGATGTAGACTGCTTACCTGATGTGCTCCTCTGGTCCGTCCAGGTGAGAAGTCTATATCCAGGACAGAGGAGGTGAGAGAACACTATAATGCTGTGGAGGGGGGGAAGTTCGGTGCGGAACCCGCCAGTCAGTCTCTGTGCACGCCTGTTATGGCACATATGTGTTTGTAAAGGAAAGATTCCTAGTTTTTAAAAAAACACCTCAAATTAAAAATTAAAATAAAAAAAAATAAGTATGGAATGTTTAGGACAAGCAAAGATATTTAATTATAACTAAACAGTGCCTGTTGGCCACCCCATACAGAACCAACCTTCATGGGAGACGATGACCAGCAGGAACCAGACCAACAGGCAACCTATACACTGCAACTTACGGCCGTTGATCCTACCCAGCCAACCCAGCCGCAGGATATGCCCCAAGCCTCCTTAAGTCCACAATTGATACCAACTCCACCCCAGCAACAAATGTCCGCTGACTTTTGGTCCAGTTGGGCAACACAACAGGCCCAAAACACTGCCTGCCTGAACACACACACACACACACACAACACCTTGCCAGTCTGCCCCATCATCTTCCGCGCATTAGTCGGAACTCGGGCAGACTGATTGTTCAGGTAGGCAGAATTGCGACATCGATGGAGCAAATCAGGGCGGACAACACGCAAAATGCTGGCAAATTTGACGCACATCATCGATGAGCAACAGCGGCATCAACAAGCCCTGATACAAGTGATCCAACACAATCAGGTAGTAAATGAGACTTTGTCTAGGATTGTGGCCAGTCACACTGCCAGTAATAATCAACTGAATGCCAGTATACATAACTTGAGCCAAAGCATCACTCTGATGTCAGCACAACATCTCAGCTCCAGCTCAGGAACGACTACCCCTAGCCAGACCCCAGTTACCTCTCCTGTTCGACGATCATCCAGAACACGGGCCAGCGACCCTGCTCAAACCTCGGCACCCAGCACACAAAAGAAAAAAAAAAATGAATCTGACATGACATTTGTGTAACACAATAAAAATTTAAATATTGTCTTCACCAAAAATCCTGTGTCCGTGTCAAACATTGTAAAACACGCTATGTGTGTATGGTTTAATGGGGTCATGAGTGTCAATGTTTTAATACAAAATTAAAATACAAAATTACACAACAGTATAAAGAACAAACAATACTGTGTTCTAAGACCTACCAGACGCAACACTTAGACATAGACGTGTATGTATTTTTAAACACACCTGTTTCAAAAATATAGAAAAGGTTGTCTGGGAAATAACAATGACGTCGCCTGTCACAGCCTGGAAGCTGCCAGTAGCCATAAAGTGCTACACAGCCAGGAGTTTGTGCAAGCCTGAGACAGAGCGTGAGCGTGCTGTCTCAGGATATAGTCCCAGTTTGACAAGGTCATACAGACGGCAAATGTTGGATGTTTTTAGGGGAAACATCTGTATGACCCTATCATCAGACAATGCGTTTAAGTTTAAACGTCCCCTAAACAAACGTGGCTGGCGCAGCCTCCGCGGAACCTGTTCAACCTGCTGACCATGTACACTTACCTGGCCCAGATTTCTTGAAGAGTCATGGAGCACTTTCAGGTATCCCCCAGCAAACAAAAAATCTGTTGCACACACCACAGCAGCCATTTCAGAGTGAGAGATATTCAAAATGTGCCTGGGACCCTTTTATAGGGCCAAACATTCAGGTGTGAGTAATGGATAATTGACTACACATGTAAACACGCTTCTCAAAAGCAGGTCTGTTTTTTTTTAGGACTTTTTTACAAAATGTATTTTTTCACGGCCGCAAATGCATTTTCACGGTAGACATTACAAATACGAATGGTTAGTAAATGACCGAGATTCATATCTAAACAGCCGCGTTTTGACCGATGGTGTATTCATTCGTATTTTTAAACTTGAACTTCCAAAAAAATACGAATGCACTCATCACTGCCGTGATTTTTGCTTAGTAAATTACCGAGATGACACTTTGAAGAAAAAACGGCATCTCGGTCAAAATCGGGACCTTAGTAAATATACCCCAGGGTGGTTTTGGCAAAACCAATCCAGATCCAAAACACGAGCGAGGATCCAGATCCAAAACCAAAACACGAAAAGCACCCGCCGCACATCTCTAGAGGAAACTAGTGCCTGCAATATGGACATGTGAGACGATATCACTTTTACTATATCTAGACCAGCGGTCGCCAACCCGTCGCTCGCGAGCGATGGATAGCTTGCCGCTGTAATCAGCGTAGCTCGTCCAGCATATTAACAATGAAGGGGACTCAGGGAGTGTGCGCATGCGCGGCCATGCATGGCTGTATGTGGCTGTGCGCGGCTGCAAACTGGAGAGCTGACGGCGCTATTACAGTACCTCCTCCACCCCTGAGCAGCTGGGATGCAGTCAGTTAACCTCCAATCAAAATCCCGACGTTCAAAATCCCGACGCCAATTGGCCGATGGTCAAAATCCCGACAAGGTCAAAATCCCGACATGGACAAAATACCGACATTTAAAATACCGACAAGTTTAAAATACCGACATGTAAAATGCCGACAGGTCAAAATACCGTCATGAGTTTTTCATGATTTTTTTCATTGAAACCGACTTGTTCATACTTTACCATCCCAGTGGACCTGGAGGGGGAATATAATAGTGTGCCGAGCGCAACGAGGCACCGTGCCCGAAGCATGGCGAGCGCAGCGAGCCATGCGAGGGGACGCAGTACACTTTATATGGTGTCCATGTTGACTTATGTCGACATACACACACACAAAAAGCATGTCGGTATTTTGACCTGTCGGCATTTTACATGTCGGTATTTTGACCTTGTCGGTATTTTAAATGTCGGTATTTTGTCCATGTCGGGATTTTGACCCTGTCGGGATTTTGACCATCGGTCAATTGGTGTCGGGATTTTGAACGTCGGGATTTTGATTGGAGGTATTTCATACCGATCCCGAGCAGCTGCATGGAGCCCGCACCCCACGCTATCTGGACCCTCCATTTAGTCTGGGTTAATCCTCTGTGATAATACATGGCTTCTGTGTAATGTGTGTATGAGGTGACAGCCGCAATAATCAGCACAACTGCACATGTATATTACTGATGAAGCATAATGTGGCTGTGCTACAACCTCATTATGCTCCATCAGTAATATACACCTGCATTGTGCTGATTATTGCTGCTATAACCACACCAAATAACAGTCAAATTATGCTCCAATATGCTCCGTCAGTACACACATGCATTGTGCTGATTTTTGCAGCCATCACCACACTTATTTAAAGTGAGGTAATGGCTGCAAAAATCAGTACAATGCATGTGTACACTGATGGAGCATATTGGAGCATAATTTGACTGTCAGTATCTTTGGTGTGGTGATAGCAGCAATAATCAGCACAATCAGTGGCGTAACTACTGCCTTGGAGGTGCAGGGCTGCGGGGGCGCCGCCACTGATTTAGCGCAGATTGACATGCGGATGAGCCGTCCGCATGTCAATCTGCTGTCTCCTCTCCATCCTTCCCTCCGGCTCCAACCCTCCGCTGCTGCCGCTGCTGTAAGGAGGGACACGGAGGGCACAGCGCAGGCCTCTCCTGTGTCCCTCCTGCGTGTCCGGCGGGTCTATTGAATGAAGTGCCTGTTCGTGAGCTCTGATTGGCTCACGAACCGGCACTTCATTTAACACACACGCCGGAGACGCAGGAGGGACACAGGTGAGGCGCGCGCTGTGCCCTCTATGTCCCTCCTTACAGCAGCGGGGAGTGGGGAGCAGGGGGGGAGCTGTACCTGGCACTGGGGGAGGGGGAGCATATTTGGCACTTGGGGGGCATATGTGGCACTGAGGGGGCATATGTGACATTCGGGGGTATATGTGTACCTGGCACTTGGGGGGGGGGCATATTTGGCATTGGGGGCATGTGTGTACCTGGTACTGTGGGGGAATATCTGGCACTGGGGGCATATGTGGCACTGGAAACACAGCCCTAGCAACAAGCATTACCCCCTAGCAATGAGCATGACACCCTAGCAACAAGCATGACACCCAGTGCATGAAACCCCTGGCAACAAGCATGACACCCAGTGCATGAAACCCCTGGCAACGAGCATGACACCCAGTGCATGAAACCCCTGGCAACGAGCATGACACCCAGTGCATGAAACCCCTGGCAACGAGCATGACACCCTGAGCATGAAAACCCCTGGCACCATGCATGGAACCAAGAGCATGAAACCCCTGGCATCAAGCAGGTAATTTAAAAGTAATTAGAAGCCTTACTGTAGGACTTAATGTGTAATGGGCATTGCAGTGTGTGGCATAATGTATCACGGACATTGCGGTGTGTGTCATAATGTGTCACAGGCATTACGGTGTGTGGCATACTATATCACGGGCATTGTGGTATGTGGTATAATGTCTCAGGGGCATTGCAGTGTGGCATAATGTATAACGGGCATTGCGGTGTGTGGCATAGGGTATAACGGGCATTGCGGTATGTGTCACAGGCATTACGGTGTGTGGTATACTATATCACGGGCATTGTGGTATGTGGTATAATGTCTCAAGGTCATTGCAGTGTGTGGCATAATGTATCACGGACATTGCGGTGTGTGTCAGAATGTGTCAGTCATTACGGTGTGTGGTATACTATATCACGGGCATTGTGGTATAATGTCTCAGGGTCATTGCGGTGTGTGTCATAATGTGTCACAGGCATTGTATGTGCTATAATGTATCAGGGGCATTGCAGTGTGTAGCATAATGTATAACGGGCATTGCGATTCCTGTCATAATGTGTCACAGGCATTACGGTGTGTGCATATTGTGTCATGTGCATTATTGTGTGTGGCATAATGTCTAAGGGCCATTGCAGTATGTGGCATAATGTATACTGGGCATTACTATAAGGAGGAAAAATGACAAATAATGTAAGGGGCATAAATCAGGATTATTTTTCCTTCCTGTGGTGGCCAACGTCTGGGCGTGCAGGGTCCAAAACTGGGGTATAAGGTAGTCTTTTCCTGCAACGCCACGCCCCTTTTGTGAAGCCACGCCCATTTCAACAAAGTCATGCCCCCTTTTTTACTTTACTAGTGCCAATTATGGGGATGGAGAGGGGGGGGGGGGGGGGGCGCCGGTGAATTTTTTGGCTTGGGGGAGAAAAATTTCTAGTTACGCCACTGAGCACAATGCAGGTGTATATTACTGATGGAGCATATTGGAGCGCAATGTAACTTTACAGTTTGTGTGGGCTCTAAATAGGTGCGGCTGTGCTCTGCCGTACGCGGGAGAGCTGATGGCGCCAATACCTCCATCTTTGCCCCTGAGCAGCTGTATGGAGTGTGACGGAGCCCGCACCCAATGCTATATGGACCCTCCAAACGGGGCGTGATAGCAGCATTTCATCTGGGTTAGTCTCAGCAGTGATATTACAAGGCTTCTGTGTGCATGAAACCCCTGGCAATGAGCACAAGATCCCTGACAACGAGCAGGCAATTTTAAATTAATTATAAGCCTTACTGTTGGGCATAATGTGTCAGGGGCATTACGGGGTATAGAATAATGTGTCAGGGGCATTGCGGTGTGTGGAATAATGTGTCAGGGGCATTGCGATGTGTGGAATAATGTGTCAGGAGCACTGCGGTGTGTGGCATAATGTGTAATGGACATTACGGTGTGTGGCATATTGTGTAAGTGGCATTACTGTGTGTGGTATAATGTGCCACGGGCATTATGGTGTGTGGCATAATGTGTAAGAGGCATTACTATAAGGAGGAAAAATAACAGATAATGTAAGGGTCATGAATTAGTTTTTTTTTTCCTGTGGTGGCCAATGTCTGGGCAAGCAGGTTGCAAAACTGGGGTATAAGGTAGTAATTTCCTGCAATACCATGGCCCTTGCATTGAGGACACACCCTCTTTTTGGAGCGTGCGTGCTAATTCTTTACTTTTAATATAGCAATGGGAGGGGTGCCAGAAACAGTTTTTGGCAGGAGAGTGCAAAATAATAATCCTCAACTGCCCAAATCACGCAGTTTTTTGGCCACCTGGAACTTATCTCTGTCATTTACTGGTGTAGTGATGCTTAGTTACCCTGTACTTGTCCTAAATTGTCTTCAACTGTAAGTCACTGTTTTCCTGTTTTGGTTATGTGAATATGTACTCTGTAACTGGGCGCTGTGGAACCCTTGTGGCGCCATATTAATAAAGGATAATAATAATAATAATAATAATAAAATGTATAGCTACGCCACTGGCCACGAGTCCAGTCTTAACACTGAGAGAGCGCCAGCAACCATTCAAGTACAGCATATTTGTTTAAAAAATCTTTAGTAGCTCGTCAGGAGATTAAATTTTTCTCGAGTAGCTCACCCCCCAATTAAGGTTGGAGACCACTGATCTAGACAAAAACAATTCCTGCTAAGATCACAACTATATCCCATGTTATTCCCATGGTATTACTCAACATAGCTGCACAAGGCAGTGCTGCATTATATTTAATGTTTTTTAATTATTTTTTAGTATTTGTCCTATTTTTGACCTCATTCGTATCCCTGTTGTTCCAGACCATTAGCCAATGTAATTTCTATTTGTTATGTGTCATTCCTCTTGTGTGACAATGTTCTTCTTATCATATTCTTTTTTTTTTTTATAATTTTTATTTGTGGGATCACAAAAGCGAACAGAAACCAACCAATAGTGGTTATAGCATAGTACATTGCAAATACAGCTTAATAGTTGGTGACTATAAAGATGACCAAAAAAAAACAGTGATCCATTTTTGACCCATAAAGCGGGTAGTATAAAATAGAAAGAATGGCAGTCAGCAGAGAAGCTAACCGACTGAGACTGAAAAGTAAAAGTAGAAAGAGGTCGAGAAGAAAGTAAGACAGAGAAAAGGAGAGAGAAAGAGAGAGAGAGAGAAAATAAGGTAGGATAGAGTCCCCGGGAGGGTCCCGTCAAATATAGTGCGAGGCATCACTAATTAAAAGGTGAAGGGGCATGTTGGGTAGTAAGCCATGGGCTCCATATTTTATTGAATGACTTAGAGGAGCAATTTATAATGCTAGTCATGTAGTCCATGTGGTAAACGCAGAGCCGTCTTAACAGCAGTGTAGGCCCCTGGACACAGCAATGCACTGGGGCCCCTACCCACCCATCAGCGGTAGGGGTGGGGGGGTGCTATCAGCGGCAGCTTTGATGTTCCGCCGGGGATAGGGGGGTTCTATCTTTGGCTCAGCATGTAGGACCTGGAGAAATAATTTCTGCTAATTACTCCTTTACTGCACAAATGGGGCGGGAACGAGAACACTAAACTGTAGAAGGGGACATTGTGCTGAATGAAGGGGCCCGGGTACATGACTTCCAGGGTAGTAGGGGTGTTTAATACACAGGGGAGGGGTGGATAGTGGAGTGGGCTTAATATTCATCATTTTCCGGGGGTCAGGGCAGCTTGCTTTACTGCAGATCTCTCCAGTTCCTGGAAATAGATTTCTTAGCTTTAATGGGATAAAAAAAACTAGAGAGTCCCACCTTTCAGGAGGTTCAGGGAACTTGGGGATCAGACTTCAGGAGCCAGAGCAATCCGCCGACAAAAATATAAAACTGCATATTAGGCGTGTGGAGCTGGAGCAGGGACCAGCTGCTTGAAGGCTGATATCTCTGGTTCTGAGCATAGTAGAGACAAGCTGGCAGTGTCCATTGAAAGGGGAGAGTCACAGCTTTTGGAGTATACCCTCAAAAAAACTCTAAGTCAGATAGAAACCGAGTGTCATGATCCGGGTATCTGGACGCCATTACTTGCCTTTCAGATGTCTCCTGAGGCTGGCTCAGCGTTCCAAGGCCGGATCTCATCTGTGTCCACATTCTGCATGTCCCTCCTGTCACGCTGAGACGCTATCACAGCGGCGCCATGTTTGAATCCTGCATGGCGTCTCCTGTCCTCTGCAGACGGCACCGCCATTACTGTTATGTTTCCACATGGTTTCCAAACCAGCTTTCCCTCCAAGTTCTAACATGGGCGCAGCCATGTTGGATCCAATCACATGTCTCAGTTCCACCAATCCACTGCCTCTGGAAATCTGCATAATTGCCCAGCCAATGCCTGCATTGCTGCAGGTATAAGTATCCTGTGCCTGGGCCAGGAAATCATCAGTGCTTTGTTTGTCATACCTTGTTCCAGTCTGTCTCTCTCCTGTGGTTGTTTTCCAGGTTCCAGTTCCTGTCTCCAAGCTTCCACTAAAGAGACCCGCTCCAGTCTACCACCTGCGGTGCAGCCTGACTCTCCAGTCCTCTGGGACTCATCTGTTTCCAGCTACAGATTCACCTGCTTCCAGCATTTAGCTTCCAGCAGAGATCAGCTCTTCTTAAAGTGCCGGTACCATTTCTGCAAATTTCCATTTACCACCGGTACTAATATTTCACCGTTCTCAAGCTTCATTTATCATTTGTATTTCATCGCTCTCAAGCTTCATTTATTATTTGGCTGGTTCCATCCAGTATCCACTCCGTGTCTACATCTGTCTGGTTCCAACCAGTACCCACAGCAGCCACTTTATCTACAGCAGCCCAGCTTCCCATGGAACATCAGCTGGTATGATCCTGGGCTATCTCCATTACTACAGTCGGGTCTGGTAAGGACTTTCCATCTAGAGGTCAATAAGAATTGTACCCATACTACCAGAGCCCTGTGGCCATTGCCATCCTGTAGTACCCAGGAACTGTATTATATTACTGCTGATTTTACGTTTCTCTTTTATTACTGCTGTATTGCATGGAGTTTGTCAAATAAACATCATTGACTTTTATCTTGGTTGTCGTGGTCACGCCTTCGGGCAATCTCTCTACGTGTAACTTACATGTCCAGGGGTCTGATACAACCTCCCAGGTTTCACTACACCTCAGCCCCTACAACTGAGGCTGCCTCCCGTCAGCTCAGGCCCTCAGTTGTGACAGTAAGCACTGACCATATGAATCCAGCCGGAGACCAGGATCAAGCGGCTAGGCCGATGCAAGAACTGGCAGCCAGACTCGAACATCAGGAGGCTGCACAAGGCCACATCATCCGCTGTCTCCAGGATCTCTCTACGCGGCTGGATGGGATTCAAACGACCCTTCGTGGACCTGGCACGTCCGGTGCGTCCACTACAGTGACACCAGTTGTAACCCCATCCTCCTTACCCATTTCCATTCCACGTCTTCATCTCCCAATGCCAGCAAAGTTTGACGGATCTCCAAGGTTCTGCAGGGGATTTCTTAACCAATGCGAAATCCAGTTTGAGCTTCAGCCTGGCAATTTTCCTAGCGACCGTACTAGAATTGCCTATATCATTTCCCTTCTCAGTAGCTCAGCCCTTGACTGGGCATCACCTTTATGGGAGAAGTCTGATCCCCTGCTGTCCTCCTATACGGACTTTGTGGCAACATTCAGGCGCATCTTCGACGAGCCAGGCCGGGTAACCTCTGCTTCATCTGAGATTCTCCGTTTACGCCAGGGAACACGTACTGTAGGACAGTATCTCATACAGTTCAAAATCCTGGCATCCGAACTGGCATGGAACGACGAGGCCCTGTATGCTGCATTCTGGCATGGCTTATCAGAACGCATCAAGGATGAGTTAGCTACCAGAGACTTGCCTTCTAAGTTGGATGAGCTAATTTCTCTTTGCACAAAGGTTGATCTACGTTTCAGAGAGAGAGCAACTGAGCGAGGAAGATCGTTTGCTCCAAAATCTTCTGCTCCTCCTCTTTGTCAACCGTCTCCACCCAAGGATGAGCCCATGCAAATTAACCGTTCCCGTCTATCTCCCGCTGAGCGCCGAAGACGTCTCTCTGAGTCTCTCTGTCTCTATTGTGCAGCTCCGTCTCACATTATCAATGCTTGTCCCAAACGTCCGGGAAACTCCAAATCCTAGCTCGCCAAGGAGAGGGCCGGCTAGGAGTAATGATCTCCTCTCCATCTCCTCATGATTGTAATCTCCCAGTCTCGCTCTAAATTGCTCAACGTTACAGGAACGTCATTGCCCTCCTTGATTCCGGAGCAGCTGGGAATTTCATAACCGAAGCTTATGTTAAACGGTGGTCCCTACCCACCGAGAGACTTCCTTCGTCCATCTCCTTAACTGCAGTAGATGGCAGCAAGATTTTCAACGCAGTTATTTCTCTAAGGACTCTACCAGTTCGTCTGAGAGTTGGAGTCTGCGGACAAGCATCCTATTATTAATCCGTTGGCATTCTCCACGGTAGGGATGGACTCTACGCCTCCACTAGGGAAAAGTTTTGTGAAGCCGGTGTTAAGGAAGAAGCTCATGCATTGGGCCCATGCTTCCCGTTTTGCCGGACATACAGGCATTCAGAAAACCCTTGAATTTATTTCTAGGTCCTACTGGTGGCCAACTCTGAAGAAGGACGTCATGGAGTTTATTGCTTCTTGCCCGAAGTGTGCCCAACACAAAGTCTCCCGCCAGTCGCCTGCAGGGCAACTGGTTCCATTATCTGTTCCTCGTCGACCGTGGACCCATTTGTCGATGGACTTTGTTACAGACCTGCCTATGTGCAACAAGTTTAGTACCATCTGGGTGGTAGTTGACCGGTTCACCAAGATGGCACATTTCATACCCCTCACCGGTCTTCCGTCAGCTTCCAAGTGGGCTCAAGTGTTTATCCAAGAGATCTTCCGACTTCACGGTCTTCCTGAAGAGATCATCTCCAATCGTGGAGTACAATTCGTAGCCAAATTTTGGCGAAGTTTGTGTCAAGCCCTCCAAGTCAAGACCAATGGTCAGACCGAGAGGGTGAATCAGGACTTGGAGGCCTTCCTCCGCATTTATGTGTCTTCCTCCCAAGATGACTGGGTTCAACTCCTTCCTTGGGCCGAGTTTAGCCACAACAATCAATACCATTCCTCATCTTCTTCAACACTATTCTTCATCAACTATGGATTCCACCCTAAAGTTCCAGAATTCCAACCGCTTCCAGCAACTTCTGTTCCAGCAGTGGATGTCACCTTGCGTCAGTTTTCAAATAACTGGAAAAATGTCCGCGCGGCCCTGCTTAAAGCCTCATTCAGGTACAAGAAGTGTGCCGATAGGAAGCGTAGAGTGGTTCCTGCTCTCAAGGTGGGTGATCGTGTATGGTTGTCCACGAAGAATTTGAGGTTGAGAGTTCCCAGCATGAAATTTGCACCTCGTTTCATCGGTCCTTTTAAAATTGAACAAGTCATCAATCCCGTTGCTTACAGACTCCAGTTACCTCCCTTCTTGAAAATACCCAGGACATTCCATGTTTCCCTGTTGAAACCGCTGATCCTGAATCGGTTTCATTCTGCACTTCCTCCAGCTCCTAAAGTTCAGACTCAACGGGGAGTCGAGTATGAGGTGGCCAAGATTCTGGACTCACGTTTCCGTTACGGTCAGTTGCAGTATCTTATTGACTGAAAGGGCTATGGTCCTGAAGAACGCTCTTGGACCAATGCCTCAGATGTCCATGCTCCTGTCTTGGTCCGGAATTTCCACTCGAAGTTTCCTCTAAAGCCTAAGAAGTGTCCTGCGGCCACTCCTAAAGGAGGGGGGGTGCTGTCACGATCCGGGTATCAGGACGCCATTACTTGCCTTTCAGATGTCTCCTGAGGCTGGCTCAGCGTTCCAAGGCCGGATCTCATCTGTGTCCACATTCTGCATGTCCCTCCTGTCACGCTGAGACGTTGTCACAGCGGCGCCATGTTTGAATCCTGCATGGCGTCTCCTGTCCTCTGCAGCCGGCGCCGCCATGACTGTTATGTTTCCACATGGTTTCCAAACCAGCTTTCCCTCCAAGTTCTAACATGGGCGCAGCCATGTTGGATCCAATCACATGTCTCAGTTCCACCAATCCACTGCCTCTGGAAATCTGCATAATTGCCCAGCCAATGCCTGCATTGCTGCAGGTATAAGTGTCCTGTGCCTGGGCCAGGAAATCGTCAGTGCTTTGTTTGTCATACCTTGTTCCAGTCTGTCTCTCTCCTGTGGTTGTTTTCCAGGTTCCAGTTCCTGTCT
Organism: Pseudophryne corroboree; assembly: GCF_028390025.1. Taxonomy (NCBI): domain Eukaryota; kingdom Metazoa; phylum Chordata; class Amphibia; order Anura; family Myobatrachidae; genus Pseudophryne; species Pseudophryne corroboree. The sequence goes on along the minus strand of NC_086448.1, from coordinate 144,291,166 downwards.
CCAAGCTTCCACTAAAGAGACCCGCTCCAGTCTACCACCTGCGGTGCAGCCTGACTCTCCAGTCCTCTGGGACTCATCTGTTTCCAGCTACAGATTCACCTGCTTCCAGCATTTAGCTTCCAGCAGAGATCAGCTCTTCTTAAAGTGCCGGTACCATTTCTGCAGACTTCCATTTACCACCGGTACTAATATTTCACCGTTCTCAAGCTTCATTTATCATTTGTATTTCATCGCTCTCAAGCTTCATTTATTATTTGGCTGGTTCCATCCAGTATCCACTCCGTGTCTACATCTGTCTGGTTCCAACCAGTACCCACAGCAGCCACTTTATCTACAGCAGCCCAGCTTTCCATGGAACATCAGCTGGTATGATCCTGGGCTATCTCCATTACTACAGTCGGGTCTGGTAAGGACTTTCCATCTAGAGGTCAATAAGAACTGTACCCATACTACCAGAGCCCTGTGGCCATTGCCATCCTGTAGTACCCAGGAACTGTATTATATTACTGCTGATTTTACGTTTCTCTTTTATAACTGCTGTGTTGCATGGAGTTTGTCAAATAAACATCATTGACTTTTATCTTGGTAGTCGTGGTCACGCCTTCGGGCAATCTCTCTACGTGTAACTTACATGTCCAGGGGTCTGATACAACCTCCCAGGTTTCACTACACCTCAGCCCCTACAACTGAGGCTGCCTCCCGTCCGCTCAGGCCCTCAGTTGTGACACCGAGATATCTGGCTGGGAAGAACAATTAACAGGCTTGGATGGGGACCACTGCTTTGAAGTCTGATATCTCTGGTTCCCCAGGGCCGATTTTCAAAAATCTGGTACTCCTGGAAAGAGGGGACCCTTAGCTATCAGCCTAGGGCTCTTTTATTCCAGGGTCCCTTGGGCAAGAGCCCATTGAGCCCATACGAAAAGACGGCCCTGGGTAAACGTACCAGATACGGGCAGTTATAGATTGCATGGAAGGCGGGATAGGGTTTTTCTAATCTGCAGCCAATTGACATGTCATCGCAGAGACTATATGACGCAACAGTGTATTTTGAAATTTTGTCAGCGTTGGCAGGTTTAGGGTCAAAAGGAATAGGAGTCTGCAATAAGCTGGAAATAAAATTAATCACCTCCCCCCATATGTTTACTTTTTTAGGGCATGACCACCATATGTGTAGAAAAGAGCCCTCTGCTCCACATCCTCTCCAAAACCTATCCGATGTATCCGGGTACATTTTGCTCAAACGAGACGGTACATAATACCATCTATATAATAATTTATAAACATTCTCCTTGATTCTAACACAGATAGAACTAGACGCCGCGTTACCCCAGGCTTCAGACCATTCCTCGTCATCTAAGGCCGAGCCTAGGTCCAGTTTCCATGCTTTCTCATTAGGATCATGCTGAGAGGAAATTTCCCCAATGAGAGTAGTATATAAAAGGGAGATTAGGCCCTTGGTTGAGTGACGTCTGAAACAAATAATCTCGAACATGGTCAGGGGTCTGCTAGAGAGGACGTGGCTCAGTGTTGAATGAAAGTGTCGGAGTTGAAAAAATTGGTAAAAATACCTGGAGGGAATATCAGTACTTTCTTGAATCTGAGAAAATTGAGGAAAGCTAGTGTCCCTGGTGATATCATTCAGATATAAAATACCTCTATCCTGCCAAGGAGCAAACAATGATTTATTTGTACCAGGAGGGAATGCAGGGTTGTGTAATATTGGGATGATCGGGGATGGGGCTGGGGCCAAGCCGCATTTCCTATTGGCAAAGTCCCAAACCGTCAGTGAGCGGGAAACTATGGGTTGGGATGCTACATTTCTAGGACGGCAGGGTTTCGGAAGCCAGAGAAGAGAAGAGAGAGTAGAGAGACCCAGTCCGGCAGCTTCTATAGATACACTGATCCTTCAAGATTCAGGGTTGCACCATTGTACGCAGTGTGAAAGCTGTGTGGCTAAGTGATATCTTTTAAAGTCTGGGATGCCTAGGCCACCACTGTGTGTGTGGGGCGCTGTAGAAGTTTCAATTGGACTCGGGGACGCTTATTTGCCCATATGAATTGTGACGTGTGGAATTGTAAGAATTTAAAAACAGATGGAGGAATAAATATCGGGAGGGTCTGGAATAGGTAAAGTATCCGAGGGAGCATGTTCATCTTCACTGAGTTTAACCTACCTATCCAGGAGTTAAAAAGGCTAGACCAAGAAGACAAATCCGACTTAATGCGATCTAAAAGTCTAGGGAAATTAGCTTGGTAAAGTTGATGATGGTTATGCGTTAGGAAAATGCCTAAGTATTTAATTTTTTGCTTGTGCCATTGAAATGGAAAGGAATTTTCCAAAGAGAGCTTAATCGGGCCAGGGATATAAAAATTCAATACTTCAGTTTTACCCGTGTTACGTTTATACCCTGAATGTTTAGAATAGAGGTCTATCTCAGAGAGGAGCGGCTGTAACGACTGAGACGGGGATCCAAGGGATATAAGGACATCGTCAGCGTATAACACAATTTTGTGTTCAGAAGGACCCACCCGCACTCCAGCTATAGCTGCATTAGTTCGAATCCTTGCTGCCAGCGGTTCCATAACCAAGGCAAATAGCAATGGGGAGAGCGGGCATCCCTGTCTGGTTCCGTTAGTTATACCAAATGTGGAAGAGGTGAGGCGATTAACAGAGACCGTGGCAGTAGGGGATCTATAAAGCGCCGAGACACCATCCAGAAATTTGCCAGAAAAGCCCATCCTCCGGAATACCGAGAAAGCAAAGGGCTAGGAAATCCTATCAAAAGCCTTCTCAGCATCCAGTGCTAGCAACAATGAGGGTAGCTTTTGTTTATGGATGAAGTAAATCAAATCTATGGCTCTCCTGGTATTATCGGAGGCCTGACGGCCAGAGATTAAGCCAACTTGGTCCGGGTGTATCAATTGTGTGAGTAGGGGAGCTAAGCGGTTGGCTAAGATTTTAGCATAAATCTTAAGATCAACGTTCAGCAATGAGATCGGGCGATAGTTGGAACATTGCGTTGGATCCTTCTTCGGCTTCGGAATCACAATAATGTCGGCTTGCACAGTTGCTGGCGCAAACAATGCTCCCTCCAGAACATTATTAAAGAGTGAGGTAAGATAAGGGGCTAATTCCGTAAGGAATGTTTTGTAAAAGTGAGCGGTAAAGCCATCTGGGCCAGGTGCAGCTGACGACCGCATAGATTTGATAGCGGTAACCGTCTCTTCCAGCGAGATATCCTCATTGAGAAGAGAAATCTGTTGCTCTGTCAGACATGGTAATGGGGTATCTGAGAGGTATGAACGTATTCCCTCTGGACCATCGGAGGGGAGAGTGGGGGCAGGGAGATTATACAAGGAGCTATAAAAGTTCCGAAATTCCTCCACCATCAGTTTAGGATCATAAGTGAGTGCGTTTATTGTAGTAGAATGCAGTTTTTCTATCATTCCCATAGCTCGCTTACTTCTCAGTTTATTGGCTAAGAGACTATCTATTTTATCCGCTTTATCGTAAAATTTTTGACGGAGCTTCTGTAGTATAGCTGCCGCTCTTCGCGATAAAAGGGTATTTAACTGACCCCTGAGTAGGGAGTCACTCGGGGTATTTTTATGTTGGGCTAAAAGCACAGAAATTTGAGATTCCAATGAGGAAACTTCCTGTGCTGCTTTCTTACGTATGCTGAGGCCTTGGACATGAAATGACCACGAATAGTGGCTTTATGTGCCTCCCAAACTAGACTAGGAGAGACTTCCGGGGAGGCGTTTTCCCTAAAAAAAAAAATTCAGGTTTAATTTAGTGTCTGAGAGAATTGGGGAGATGCGAAAGAAGGGTGTCATCGAGAGGTCACTTACGTGTCTTATTAGAGTTTCTATATAGTTCTACCAGGATATAAACCCCCGCATGGTCCGTCCATGAAGAGGGAGTGATGCCTATACCCGCAATCAACGTCGTGAGTGACTGAGACACATGTATCATATCTATTCGAGAGTAATGTTGATGAGGTGCAGAAAAGTGGGTATAATCTCTAGCAGTGGAATGTTTAAGATGCCAGGTGTCTCGTAGACCAAGCTGTGTGAGGGAGGATATTAATGTAAGGGCGGCTTCAGTCGGGGATGCTTCCTTCTTATTTTTAGGGGGATTAGATTTATCTAAGAAAGGATCAATCACAGTATTAAAGTCCCCACCAAAAATGATGTGGCCCTGTGCTACTCTATTAAGACACAAAAAGAGTGTGCGGAAAAAATGTGATTGGTCTTGATTAGGGGCGTATACTGACACAAGTGTTAGAATTTCAGTGCGGAGTGTACCAATCACTATGAGATATCGGCCGTCAGGATCAGCTATGGTTGTGGTGTGTACAAATGGGATTTTACGGTGGATCAGTATAGCTACTCCCCTTTTCTTACAGTCAGCAGAGGCAAAAAAGGTTTGGGTAAACTGCTTACCTTGAAGTCAGGAATGTGTACCAGTGAAATGAGTCTCCTGAAGGAAAACTATATCAGCCTTCTCTCTCCGACATCACTGTACGTTTCTTGGGAGAATTAAGCCCATTAACATTTATAGAAAACAGTTTAAGTGCCATGTGATACCAAAGAACGGAAGAGGATCAGTGGAAACCCATCCCGGGGAGGAAATGAAAGAAGAGAAGAAGAAGAACAGCAGCAAGAAACAAGAAGCAGAGATGTAAGAGAAGAGCTGCGATGTCAGACTCTTGGCTCTCTCCTCCCAGAAAACAGGGGCAACATGCCCCCATTTCCAGGAATGCAGGCATCCCCTTCCCCGCCCCCTCGATGCTACTGCCTGTCAGGCAGTGGCAGAAGGGAACTATCACAAGGCCCATTCTGCTCATGTGCAGAAATGGCCTTACGGAGCCACAGAGTCATAATAATCAGGAATCTGCGTGCAGACTCTCTTCTGCGTCCATCTCAGAATCAGGACCATAGTCACAGAAGAGATTGCTGGGATACTGACTCAAGGAGTGACAAAGGTAAGCACTTACAATACCGCTAGTTGAGATCCCAGCTGACAGCGGGATCCCGACTAGCACTTAAATGCCGACACTGAAAGGCTTTTCTCCCTCTATGGGTGTTCACGGCACCCATGGAGGGAGAATATAACCCGTGCCCGCAGCATGGCAAGCACAGCGAGCCTGCAAGGGGCTTGCTAGTGCTCGCCCCGTTGCCGGCATCCTGGTGGCTGGGATCCCGCTGTTGGTATACTGATGGCCGCTAGTTTTACATACCGATCCCATAACAAGGCTTTTTATTTGCAGTCAAGAATGGTTCACTACATTAAACACGTGTGATACTATAGCAGCTGAAGGGATAGAAGACAAGGTACTTACAGGCACAACATTTGTCTCACCTGAGGATAGGAGGTGAAACCAAAGTCACAGAAATCCCTGATGTGTTATATGTACCAGATATGGGAACAAAATTCATTGGCATAAGTATCCTAAAGCACAAAGGATTCCATTTCACAGAAGGAAAGTGCATTGTACATAACAAAAGAGGGACTGTTATAGCAGCAGGAACAGTGCCGATAACTATATGTCCTAGACACAGAAGAGTGCTATGCTCTGATGACATCTAACTCACAATCTATGGAACTCTGGCACAGATGGCTGAGCCATCATGGATATGACAGCGATCAGAAACTTCTTGACAGGACGGTGATAGTAATATCCATGAGTTACACAGAAAGACCAAAGTGTGAGAGCTGTATAATAGGCAAGCAAACCCATTGCCCTTTTGCAAAATCAGCAAGCAGAGCTGAGGCATCCCTGGAATTGATGCACTGGTGGTGTGGTCCAATGGAGGTGAAATCGCTAAGTGTATACAAATACTTCATTGATTACTTCACTAGAATGCCATTATTTTTATTTATTAGAGCAAAGAATGAAGTAATGAGTAAGATTGGAGAATATGGAGGTATTTAGCAAAGCTTGGCAAGAGATAAAATTGTGAGAGATAAAGTAACAATCAGCTCCTGTCATTTTTCAAACACAGCCTGTAAAATATACATTTGAAACTGATTGGTTAGTACATTATCTCTCACAATTTTATCTCTCTCCAAGCTTTGATAAATACCCCCCATAAGAGATCAGTGGAAACTCAAACTGGTCGCGAATTGAAAGTCTTGAGGTCTGACAATGGAAGAGAATACCAAAACAAAAATGCCAATGCCAAAAGAAGCATGGCATGGCATACACAAAACTAAATGGTGTAAGTGAGTATGCAAATCTTTTACTTTAGTGGATAGAGCTCAATCTATGTTAAAGGATGGCAACCTGATGAGTGATTTTGGGCAGAAGCAGTATCTACTGCAGTAGCTGTGAAAGATAAAATACTAATAGAAGCATTGACTGGAAGAAAGCCAAGCACAAACCATCTCAAAGTCTTTGATGCATTGAATATGTACATAGTCCCAAGGAGATAAGCTGGATCCTAAAAGCATGAAATGTATGATCCTTGAATATTGGCAAGACAGTAAAGGGTACAGGCTCTGGGACCCTAAGAAGAAAAAGCTTAAAAAGTCAAGTGATGTTTTATTCCAAGAAACAGCACTGCTTAAAATAAAGCTGGGACAGGAATTGCAGAACAATTATGTCACACTGAATATGCCAGAACCTGGAGGTGTGCCTAAGCAAGAGACTACCAGCATAGATATTCAACCACAGAAGGTCAAATAGGGGGAAAGCACCTAAAAGATATTATGAGAAATTTGCAAATATCACATTCTGTGAACCCCAAAATATCATATGTGGATGATCTGTTACTAGCAGGCCAAGGGTAACAGATCACAGATGTCAAACAGCTGTTATGACAAAAGTTCAATATTAAAGATCTAGGTCCTGCACACTACTAGCTAGGCTTGAGAATCTCACAAGATCTAAAGAAAGGAATCATACAGTATCTATTGATCATCATAACTACATTGAAGGAACACTTACAAAGGGGCCCATTTATCAATGAGTTTAAGTTATTTAAAACTCATTGCGTATAATAAATAGTGGTCAAGCCAATCAATTTCTGTCATGTGTGTAAAAAATAACAATTGGGAGCTGATTGGTTTGAGCACCTTTTATCATACGCAATGAGTTTTAAATAGCTAAAACCCATTGATAAGTATGGTATGTCAGATGATAAACCAATAAACACCACCACTGGCAAAGTGTCAAACTAACCAAAAACATGTCACCAATAAGTGAAGAGCAAATAAACTAGAGATGAGCACCTGGCCATTATTCAGGTTTTGGTTTTTCTTCTTCGTGTTTTAGTTTTGGATTGGTTTTGCCAAAACTGCCCTTGTGTGTTTTTGTTTTGGTTCAATTTTTTTTTAAATCATAAAAAGAGCTAAAATCACAGAATTATGGGATATTTTTGTCCCTATAGTATTATTAACCTCAATAACATTAATTTCCATTCATTCCCAGTCTATTTTGAACACCTCACAGCTCACAATATTGTTTTTATCCAGTTTAGTCCAAAAGGTTGCACCGAGGTAGCTGGATGACTAAGCTTAGCGAATGAAGTGGGTGACACAAACACCTGGCACAACTAGCAGTGGCACTGCAGTGGCAGTTTTATAAACTAAGCCCAAAAAATGCTTCAAAGAGCACATAACACAAAGAAATAAAGTGCAGGATGTAATTGTCCTTGGGCCCTCTCACCCAACCAATGTTGTATATATTAAACAGGACATGCACAGTTTAACAATCAATCATTTCAGTACAGGGACTGTCACTTGTGGCTGAAATTATTGGTTTGTTTGGGCCCCCACAAAACAACTTTTTAGAAGGACTTCCTCCGTTAAGCAATTACTCTGAGGATGTTGATGATGAGGTGTTAATTACATTATAATCTTGTTCAATAAATATCATGTCTTCGCTGCAAATGACATAACATGGAGGAGGTGTCTAGATGGCTAATGTTCTTGGCTTAACAAATGGAGCAGATGCTTTCATAAACATTGTCAGGATTGGGGTAAAAATAATCCCACACCCAAGAGGTGGCTTTTTTTGTGTCATGCCCAGGCATCGCTTTATTTTTTTCACGGTCAACAACTGCAGCCACTGGTGGCTGACTTACATGACTTACACAAACAACATCATCATCAACATCCTCACTGTCAGATAGTACACACATATCACCCTCACAGTACTTAGTGTCACAGTACTTAAGAAAATAAAATAAAAATTGTATAGTACACTGGGGTACAGCACAAACAAAAAAATGAAAATATGTTTGAATAATTGTAGTTTTTTTGTTTTTAGCTTTTATTATTGTAATTTTACACTGAGGCAGAGCCCCTTGATGTACGGACAGATCACCCCTTTCAGATACAGCAGACAGAGAGAGCCCCCATTTTTCAGATACAGCAGAGAGCACCCCTTATTCAGATACAGCAGATAGAGAGAACCCTTTCATTGGATACAGCAGAGAGAGCACCCCTTTTTCATATACAGCAGAGAGCATCCCTTATTCAGATACAGCAGACAGAGAGCACCCTTTATTTGGATACAGCAGACAGAGAGAGCACCCCTTTTTCAGATACAGCAGACAAAGAGAGCACCCCTTTTTTAGATACAGCAGACAGAGATCAACCCCTTTTTTCTGATACAGCAGACAGAGAGCACCCTTTTTTCAGATATAGCAGACAGAGTGCACCCCTTTTTCAGATGCAAGACAGAGAGAGCACCCCTTTTCAGATACAACAGACAGAGAGAGCACACTTTTTTCAGATACAGCTGAGAGAGAGAGCACCCTTTTTCAGATACAGCAGACAGAGAGAGCACACTTTTTTCAGATACAGCTGAGAGAGAGAGCACCCAATTTTCAGATACAGTATACAGAGAGAGAGAGCACCCCTTTTTCAGATACTGCAAATAGAGAGCACCCCTTTTTCAAACACAGCACACAGGGCACCCCCACCTGCCACACACCACGCCACACCACCCAGTACTGAGAAGGAAACGTCTGTCCAGTACACTCTCCAATGCCAGAGTGAAGATGGAGCCAATGCACGGGGACTTAAATAGAATCCAAAACTCGTGAGAATCCGAAAGCAGGATGATGACGTTTTGCCTCGTTTTGGAATCTGAGTAAGGCGGGAAGTCCCGAGCTGGACTCAGATCCCGCCTCGGATCGCAAAATTTGGGGGGTTTGGTTCCTGGGAAACCGAACCCGCTCATCCCTAAAATAAACAGATGAGAAATGTTCATTATCGGAACGCTATTTGGCATTTAATGTACACAAGTGTTGCATCTTGCCCTGACATCACACAGTAAGTTGAGTGAGCCAATTTGACATTAATCTTAGGAGACGGTACTGGAAAGCAGTTAAGAAAATCTGGAAATTCAACACTCAAAACATTCATAGTAACATAGTAACATAGTATTTGAGGTTGAATAGAGGCAAATTGCCCATTGTGTTCAACCCGCTTTTAGTTGTGATGATTCTACATACTGTACTTGCTAAATAATGTTTTATGACTAGTTAGCTACTATAACTCATGTTACCCCCGGATTAACCACGTTGATATTTTAAGTATTAGAACCTTGGATAGCTTTTTCATTCAGAAATGTATCCATTCCTTTTTTAAATCCAATTACAGAGTCCGCCATTACCACCTTCCCTGGCAGGGAATTCCACATCCTGATTGCCCTAACAGTGAAGAACCCTTTCCTCCGTTGCGTTCGGAACTTTCTCTCCTCCAGTCGCAGTGAGTGCCCACGTGTCCTAATCTGTGTTCTTTTAATAAATAATTCCTCTGATAACTCTTTGTGATGTCCCTTCACATATTTGAAGATATTAATAATATCTCCTCTTAGGCGCCTCTTTTCTAGTGTATACATATTCAGCCTAGTAAGTCTTTCCCTATAGTCCAGTCCTTCTAGACCTTTAATCAATTTAGTAGCTCGCCTTTGAACACTTTCGAGTTCACTGATGTCTTTTTTTATACAATGGTGCCAAAAACTGAACACAATATTCCAGGTGCGGACGCAGGGCCGGCTCCAGGCCTACTAGCACCCTGAGCGAGAAAATGTAAAAGCGCCCCCCCCCCCATGCGCGCGCCGAAGGCGCGCGCGCTCCCGGAAAAGTGGGTGTGGCCTCTGGAAAAGTGGGCGTGGACTCGTAACTTCATATCATCAAACTGTAAAAATATTTTCACACAATTAGCAGCCTTACACATAGCCACAGTAGTGTTCCTTACACACAATGTCTCCAGTATAGTGCCAGATACACATAATGTGCAGTGCCAGATAGACATGACATGCCTCCCAGCAGTGCCAGATAGACATGACATGCCTCCCAGCAGTGCCAGCTACACATGACATGCCCCGCAGCAGTGCCAGCTACACATGACATGCCCCGCAGCAGTGCCAGCTACACATGACATGCCCCCCAGTAGTGCCAGCTACACAGGATAGTGTTCACTTTTTAGGGCATGGTGCTGATCACAGGGAGGGCACATTTTTAAGTTAGGAGGGCAAAATGATGTACATACTGCTTGTTGTTCCCACACCTATATGTCAAAGCATGGACAGTGCGCGCCGAAGGCGCGCAGCAAAAATTAATGGGAGTTACTTCGTGGGGAAGGTACGTGGCCACATAATAGTGGCAATTTGCATTACACCACACAGTAGTGCAGCTAATACACACTGCACCAGGTAGAACCTCCTATACACTTTGCGCCAGGCACAGCACTGAGACACATTGCCTAGCCACAGACGCCTAGCGGGAACACTACATGACATGCCCCCCAGCAGTGCCAGCTACACGTGACATGCCCCCCAGCAGTGCCAGCTACATAAATGGCCACACAGTGCCAGATATGCACCCACAGTTCAGATACATAAATGCCCCCAAAGTGCCAGATACATAAGTGCCTCCACAGTGCAGATATGCCCCCCACAGTGCCAGATACATGATGCCCCCGCAGTGCCAGATACATAAGTGCCCACACAGTGCCAGATATAAAAATGCCCACACAGTGCCAGATATGTCCCCACTGTGCCATATATAAAAATGCCCGCACAGTGCCAGATATGCCACCACAGGGCCAGATACATAAATCCCCCCAGTGCCAGATACATAAATGCCCACATATTGCCAGATGCATAAGTGCCCACACAGTGCCAGATGCATTATTGCCCCCCACAGTGTCAGATACATTAATGCCCCCAGTGCCAGATATGCCCCCACAGTGCCATATACATAATGCCCCCACAGTGCAGATATGCCCCCACAGTGCCAGAAACATAATGCCCCCACAGTGCAGCTATGCCCCCACAGTGCCAGATATATAATGCCCCCACAGTGCAGATATGCCCCCACAGTGCCAGATATATAATGCCCCCACAGTGCAGATATGCCCCCACAGTGCCAGATACATAATGCCCCCACAGTGCAGATATGCCCCCACAGTGCCAGAAACATAATGCCCCCACAGTGCAGCTATGCCCCCACAGTGCCAGATATATAATGCCCCCACAGTGCAGATATGCCCCCACAGTGCCAGATACATAATGCCCCCACAGTGCAGATATGCCCCCACAGTGCAAGAAACATAATGCCCCCACAGTGCAGCTATGCCCCCACAGTGCCAGATATATAATGCCCCCACAGTGCAGATATGCCCCCACAGTGCCAGATATATAATGCCCCCACAGTGCAGATATGCCCCCACAGTGCCAGATATATAATGCCCCCACAGTGCAGATATGCCCCCACAGTGCAAGAAACAATGCCCCCACAGTGCAGCTATGCCCCCACAGTGCCAGATATATAATGCCCCCACAGTGCAGATATGCCCCCACAGTGCCAGATATATAATGCCCCCACAGTGCAGATATGCCCCCACAGTGCAAGAATCAATGCCCCCACAGTGCAGCTATGCCCCCACAGTGCCAGATATATAATGCCCCCACAGTGCAGATATGCCCCCACAGTGCCAGATATATAATGCCCCCACAGTGCAGATATGCCCCCACAGTGCCAGATATATAATGCCCCCACAGTGCAGATATGCCCCCACATGAATAAACATAATGCCCCCACAGTGCCAGATATATAATGCCCCCACAGTGCAGATTTTAACTTACATGGCATTGTCACTGCGGACTGCGGTGCTGGGAGCCGGGAGGGGGAGTACTGCTGTGGGCCCAGGCAGGCAGGCAGGCGGGCGGGCGGCTGGACGGATGAACGATTCCGTCTGCGCTGCGCGGCGCCGGCGTCTAACGTCAGACGCCGGCGCCGCACAGCGCGCTGCGCGCACACACACACAGTTTGAAGGCTGGCTCCAGGCAGGAATATGGCGGCCGCAGCGTGCGGCGCCCTAAAAGAGTGGCGCCCCGCGCGGCCGCTCCAGTCGAACATGCCTGGAGCCGGCCCTGTGCGGACGTACCAATGCCTTATACAGCGGCATGATTACATCCGAGTCTCTTGTCTCAATTCCCCTTTTTATGCATGCTAGCACCTTACTTGCCTTCTTTAATGCGTTTTGACATTGTGTATGGTTATTAAGCCTATTATAAAAGAATACCCCCAAATCTTTTTCCAACTCTCTTTCCCCTAGGCGTTCCCCATTTAATAAGTAGGATGCAAGTTTGTTTTTAGTCCCAAAATGCATAACCTTGCATTTGTATGTATTAAACCTCATTTTCCATTTAGACACCCAGAGTTCAAGTTTAGATAGATCATTCTGCAAGGACTCCACATCTAATTCTGAATTAATTACCTTACACAGTTTAGTATCATCTGCAAAGATTGACACTGTGCTTTCCAGGCCTATTTCTAGGTCATTGATAAATATGTTGAACAGTAGTGGTCCGAGTACGGACCCTTGTGGTATTCCGCTGACTACTGGGGACCAGGTTGAGGACTTCCCGTTGACCACTACTCGCTGTACCCTGATATCCAACCAGCTGCTTATCCATGTGCAAATAGTTTTTCCTAGGCCAAGCTCCTTTAATTTGATCATCAGTCTCCTGTGAGGAACTGTATCGAAGGCTTTTGCAAAATCTAGGAAAAGAACATCCACTGATTTTCCTTGATCAAGATTATTGCTCACTTCCTCGTAGAAGCTAATTAAGTTAGTCTGACATGACCTGTCCCTCACAGGGTCTGGGACTCCAGGTCAACAACAAAAAGGTTGACACACATTAGGTCGACGCCAATTGGTTGACACACCTTATGTCGACATGGACAAAAGGTCGACAGGAACAAGGTCGACATGGAAAAAGGTCAACATGAGTTTTTTATGTTTTTTCCGTGTCGTTTTCTTCGTAGAGTGACCGGGAACCCCAATTAGTGCACCGCTCCGCTTCGCTCGGCACAGATTACCGTTCCAATCGTAGTCCACGTGGATCGTTAAGTATGAAAAAGTTCCAAAAAAGAAAAAAATTGTGAAAAACTCATGTTGAACTTTTTCCATGTCGACCTTGTTCCTGTCGACCTTTTGTCCATGTCGGACTAAGGTGTGTCGACCAATTGGCGTCGACCTAAGGTGTGTCGACCTTTTTGTTGTCGACCTGGAGTCCGGATACCCCCTCACAAACCCATGCTGGTTCTTGCTAATAATCCTAGCGGACTTTAGGTACTCCTGTATGACGTCCCTTAGAATTCCTTACAATATTTTCCCCACTATAGATGTTAAACTAACTGGTCTGTAGTTTCCCGGAAGATTTTTGGATCCCTTTTTAAATAATGGCACTACCTCAGCTATACGCCAATCCTTCAGTACCTAATTGAACTATTGAAAAGCAAGTATAGGGGTCGTGCTAGTTGTGAACTAAGCTCCATAGGAACCCTCGGGTGAAGTCCATCAGGACCAGGTGATTTATTCATCTTAATTTTGCTTAGTCTCTCCCGGACTATTTCTTTGCTTAAACAAGTATCTAACCATGAATCATTACTGTCACAATTGTTATGCTCTACTCCCACCATCAGTTCTTCACTGGTGAATACTGATGAAAAGAATTTGTTCAGTATTTCCGCTTTTATTTCGTCATCATTTATCAATTCTCCTAATTCATCTTTTAATGGACCTATATTCTCCTTTTTTAACCTTTTACCATTTATGTATTTAAAAACTTTTTAGGATTGGTTTTACTCTCTATAGCGATTTGCTTTTCATTTTCCATTTTAGCTGCTCTTATTGCTTTTTTGCCTTTCTTATTACAATCCTTGTAATACTTGAAAGACTCCTTCTTTCCATTAGATTTAAATGCTTTGAAAGCCCGCTTTTTTTATCCATTTCTGCCTTAACCTTCTTGTTAAGCCACATCGGTTTGAGTTTAATACTCTTGCGTTTACTGCCCATGGGAATAAAGTTATGAATATTGCTATCCAGCAAACCTTTTAAAACATCCACATTTCCGAAGTGATCTTGTTATTAAACAGAACCTCCCACTCTATGTCATTAAGTGCACATCTAAACATACTGAAATTAGCCTTCCTAAAGTTAAAAGTTTTGGTGGAACCCCTGTAGCTATGTTTCCTGAAACTGATGTCGAATGGGATCATACAGTGATCACTGTTACCCAAAGTCTCCCCAACTTTAGTGTTTGATATAATGTCCACATTTTTAGTAATTACTAGATCCAGGGTAGTTTTACCCCTAGTTGGGTCCTCAACTAATTGAGACAAGTAGTGATCCCTAAACATATTTAAGAACCTGCTGCCCCTCGCTTTAGCACATGAATCGTTACTCCAGTTTATATCTGGGTAAGTAAAATCCCCAATGACAAGGATGTCCCCCAATCCCGCAGCCGTTTTGAATCTGTGATGCAGTTTAGGGATCTGATGAGGATAACTGTCCTGCTACTTATTTCTATTGCCATACGTAACAATAAGCTGGTCAAGCAGAAAGAAACCCACTGTACCCTATCTACCGCTGAGGTGCAGTACCCAGCACTAGCAGAATCAGCCAAGGAAGCCTTTATACCTTAAAGAGACTTTGCACAAATTGAGTCTTTTAAACAAGGATGACACCATCAGCATGGAATGAGACATTAGAAGTGCAATTTATTTGTCCAGAAGCACCAAGCACCATGGACTGTCCAAGCACACTGAAATTAGACACCATTTCATCAGTGAGCTAGTGGGGAATGGACCTGTTTCTGTGACCTACAGTATGTAGTAAGTGAGAAGAATCCTGCTGATATGCTGGCAAAGTGTTATGAACCACAAGCAGTGGTTCATTCCTGTTTGCTATCTGTTCATGAATTTTATGTTATATTTCTGTTTGCATGCCAGGATTTCTTATACTTGTTTACAAGACTCTTGTTGGCCGCCTGTGGTGAGTCTGTGTAACTGCAGCCTGTTTTCTATGTGTTAAGCCTCACCTGTCAGATAATTTGGTCATTATGTGGTGAGTCTGTGTACTGCAGTCTGGCTCTTGTCTGTGTAGCCTCACCTGCCAGTATTTTGGCCATTACCTTGTGCCTGGCTTCCAGCCATCCTGATTGGGGCGTGCTTCCCGTATTACCCAGCTAGCCCTGCAGTCCAGCGCTAGTGATAGAAGTTTGTTGTTGTACCTGTATGTCCCAGCTCTTGGTTAGCTTCCTGCAAGCTTGTTCCTGGTCCCTGTCAGCAGCTTCATGTGGAGCCTGTCTACCTGCCTCTGGTGTATTCCTGCATCCAGCTGGTGTACTCCAGTGTCCTGTGTCCAGTTTCCTGAGTCCTGTCTGAGGGATAGTTTCCTGCTGTCCTCCGAGTTGCCTTCCAGTAAAGTGGTCTGGTATCCAAAGCTTCTGGGTTCCGGTCGTTTCCTGCACATACCTGTCGTGGTGTCGTGAGTAGCGGCTCTGCCGTACTTTATGGCTGAAGTCATATTGTCTTTATATATTTTTGGTTGTGTCATTTTTGCGGAGCTTTCCGCATTGCTGTCCTCACCTAATTACGACGGGTTTGTATTTGGCAGTTAGGTTATATTACTTGATTTGCTGTTATTCCAGGCGGCCATGGCGCACATAAACTACTTTGTTATTTTTGTATCCTTCTCTGAATTAGTCGTGTCAGTCTTAGTTAGTTTTCCCCTTGTTCTCCCTGGTCTCGGTTAACGCCTTGTCTCCTATTAAGACGGGGGGCATTGGAGTTTGGGCGGACCTAATTTGCCCATTCAAACATGGCTGCCATGGGCACAAGAAACCATAGTCTTGCAGGAGTTAATAAACCACTGGGGAGGACAACGGAGTCAGGGATTTTTGTTAGGGGAAGCTGCATATCTCAGTTCTATCACAGTTTCACGTATCTGTACTCGGAACCCTTCTATTGCCACCCAAGCTCTTGGGTTCCAAGTACATTGAACATAACATTATCACCGGCCCTACAACAAAAAACAAAACTAAATGGAGTTTTTTTTTTTTTTTTTAAGAGACTCCAGTTCAGGTCAGTCCAGTATCCAGTTCAGTCCAGTATCCAGTTCAGTCCAAAATCTTGTACAGTCCAGAATCTTGTCCAGTCCAGAATCCAGGCCAGCCTTGTCCAGTCCAGAATCCAGGCCAGCCTTGTCTAGTCCAGAATCCAGGCTAGCCTTGTATAGTCCAGAATCCAGGCCAGCCTTGTCTTGTCTAGTTCAGAATCCAGGCCAGCCTTGTCTTGTCTAGTTCAGAATCCAGGCCAGCCTTGTCTTGTCTAGTTCAGAATCCAGTCTTGTCTTGTTCAGTCCAGTCTGTCTAGCCTGAAATCCACCTGTGCCAACTATGCAAGCCCTGCAGGCATCTCTCTCAGCTCTGAACTCTGCTTTCAGTGCCTTGAATCCAGAGCAGCTGGAAGTTTTGCAGCAATCCTTAAAGCAATTGCAAAACCTTCTGACCAAAATTTTGCTTATCCTACCCGAATTTGTTGAGAGTTCATCTATCTCTAAAGAGATTCTTGCTCACAATATTGTGACAACAGAAGCCTCAGATTTGGTTAGAGAGAAATGGTTTAAAAGTTTTCTGCGGCCCAAGCTCTCAGAAGAGGAGCATCAGTGTTGCAGAAACTTAAATTTATGCCTATATTGTGGGAGTTCAGGCCATTTTTTGAAACCCTGTGATTTGCGCAGGCCAAAATATGGTGACAAGTCCTGCCCTCTGGCCGAGTTGAGTCAGGATTTAAGACCTACTCCTGTCTCAACTGTGGCAGAGGTACTTGTCACGAAACCCCCACAAAAAAGCACTCTGTCCTATAATTTGGGTACTTGGGCTAGGGAGCCCCATTATAGATTCAGGAATCAAAGGTGAATGTTCTTTTCCCTTTCCTGTTAAATCAGAGTTGAAAACCCCAGTAGGGGAATCTCAGGGTCTAGGAGCGGTGCCCGAAGCTCAGGGTCTAGGAGCGATGCCTGATGCTCAGGGTCCAGGAGCTGTGCCCGATGCTCAGGGTCCATGAGGGGCATCGGATATAATGGCTTGGGTGTCAGTCCCACAGGGGGTCTCAGAAGCTGTTACCCCAGGTAGGGACTTGAAAGGTGCAACCCCATAAAGGGTATCTAAAGCCATAGCTCCGGAAGGGAACTCGACAAGCACAACCCTGGAAGAGATCTTTGAAGCAGTATCCCCAGGTGGGGTCTCGAGAGACACAGCCCCAGGAGGGGTTCTAGAGATCGCTTCCCCAAGAAAGGACTCAAGAGGCACAGCTTTAGTGGAGGTTCTGAAGGTCATAGCTTCAGCAAAAGTCCCAGAGGCCATAACCACGGGAGAAGTCTCGATAATTATTGACCCAGAGAGGCAGTCCGATGGTCCGGTCCCAGAGAGGGCATCCGATGGACCGGTCCCAGAGAGGGAGTCCAATGGTCCGGTCCCAGAGAGGGAGTCCGATGGTCTGGTCCCAGAGAGGAAGTCCGATGTTCCGGTCTCTGTGAGAAAGTTCGATGTTCCAATCTCTGTGAGAAAGTCTGATGTTCCGGTCTCTGTGAAAAAGTCTGATGTTCCGGTCTCTGTGAGAAAGTCCGACAATCCGGTCCCAGCAAGAGAGTCCGATGTTCTGTTCACAGCAAGAGAGTCCAATGTTCCGGTCTCAGCGAGAGAGTCCAATGATCCGGTCCCAGCGAGAGAGTCTGATGATCCGGTCCCAGCGAGAGAGTCTGACGATCCGGTCCCAGCGAGAGAATCCGACGATTCAGTCCCAGCGAGAGAGTCCAAGGTTCCGACCCCAGGAAGAGACTCGAAGGCCACTGCCCCAGAGGGGCTCCCAGAGGCCTCTGCCCCAGAGGGGCTCCCAGAGGCCACTGCCCCAGAGGGGCTCCCAGAGGCCACTACCCCAGAGGGGTTCCTCGAAGGCCACTGCCCCAGAGGGGTTCCCGAAGGCCACAGCCTCGAGTAAGGTCGGTAGTGACCTGGTCCCAGCAATGCACTCCAGTCAGTCAGATGGGAATGAAGCGGATCCTGATGCTTTTTATGATATCTCTACATCTATAGTTTTTAATGGGGACTTAGCCCAATTTCTTGCGCTCACCAAACACTATGTTACCATTATGCAGTCTAGACCATCTTTGGGCATCACTTCGGAGAACTTTGTACTCTATCTGATTTATTCCTTTAGAGGAGAGCCTTTTGAATGGGCGTCCAACTAAATTAAAACCGAAGATCCCATTCTTCAGGATGCCCGGGCATTCAGTGATGCTGTAATTAAGAAATATGGTCCCAAAGAGATTAGTTCAGGTTCCTCTAAGTCACCTGTCTTATCTGCTGAGAGTCCACCAAATATTATAAAATCGGCACAAAAATCTCAGCCTATTGTATTGACTGTGGGATGTACTTTTCTGTCTTCTTCTTGCAGTACTTCTGAAAGTTCAGCCCCCAAGGTTAGAAAACCAATCTTGGGATTGAACCCAGCCTTGCTGGAAGGTACCATCAGTTCAGACAATGTTTGTGGAATTACCTTGGTCAGACCTCAAGAACCATGTAAAAAAAAGAAGAAAAATAAATAACTGCTGAATCTTGCCTTGTTTAAAAAATATATATATTGTCTTGTGTCCAGTGGCCAATGTTAAGGTGGGGGAGGGGGGGACACTGTTACAAGCTGTTGCCACAGCTTGTTTTTGTCTTCTTGCCATTGTCTGTTTATACCAGTGTGTCAGGTTTTTTTTAAATGTATCCCTTGTTTTGGAAAACCTGGATTTTGGGGTCCTTTGACCCCTCCTAAAGGGGGGGAGGGGTACTGTTATGAGTCGCTGCAGTGGCTCATTCCCCATTGCATCCTGTTTATGTATTTTATGTTATACTTCTGTTTCTGTTCCCCTTGGCTTTTATGGGGTGTCCGGAGTCCACCCTTATGGAGGGGGTACTGTTATGAACCACAAGCAGTGGTTCATTCCTGTTTGCTATCTGTTCATGAATTTTATGTTATATTTCTGTTTGCATGCCAGGATTTCTCTTGTACTTGTTTAGAAGACTCTTGTTGGCCGCCTGTGGTGAGTCTGTGTAACTGCAGCCTGTTTTCTATGTGTTAAGCCTCACCTGTCAGATAATTTGGTCATTATGTGGTGAGTCTGTGTGCTGCAGTCTGGCTCTTGTCTGTGTAGCCTCACCTGCCAGTATTTTGGCTATTACCTTGTGCCTGGCTTCCAGCCATCCTAATTGGGGCATGCTTCCCTTATTACACAACTAGCCCTGCAGTCCAGCGCTGGTTATAGAAGTTTGTTGTTGTACCTGTATGTCCCAGCTCTTGGTTAGCTTCCTGCAAGCTTGTTCCTGGTCCCTGTCAGCAGCTTCCTGTGGAGCCTGTCTTCCTGCCTCTGGTGTGTTCTTACGTCCAGCTGGTGTACTCCAGTGTCCTGTGTCCAGTTTCCTGAGTCCTGTCTGAAGGATAGTTTCCTGCTGTCCTCCGAGTTGCCTTCCAGTAAAGTGGTCTGGTATCCGAAGCTTCTGGGTTCCGGTCGTTTCCTGCACACACCTGTCGTGGTGTCATGAGTAGCGGCTCTGCCGCACTTTATGGCTGAAGCCGTATTGTCTTTATCTATTTTTGGTTGTGTCATTTTTGCGGAGGTTTCTACATTGCTGTCCTCACCTTATTACGACGGGTTCGTATTTGGCAGCTAGGTTGCATTACTTGATTTGCTGTTGTTCCAGTCGGCCATGGCGCACATAAACTACTTTGTTATTTTGTATCCTTCTCTGTTTTAGTCGTGTCAGTCTTAGTTAGTTTTCCCCTTGTTCTCCTTGGTCTCAGTTAATGCCTTGTCTCCTATTAAGACAGGTGTTCTGCTTCACCTTAGTTTCCTGTTATTGTTACTGTAAGTACGACTGTACATCTGCACACTACAATAAACCTGAAACCTGGTTATGTTTCACTGCATGATCCACTTCACATGCTAATTCCACTGCTATCTACTATTATCCAAATAGTACACACATATCAACAAAAAGTACCAGTTATACAAAGTGCTAAACAGAACTAGCAGCAAAAAGTATGCACTGCTCACTAGGCACCAAGCCAAGTCAAAGGCCACACACTTGGGGGTGAAGCAAAAATTCCCAGAGGAGAAAAGGGCAGGTGGGATATAGAGGCTCAGTAGGCACAAACAGCCCCTCCAGTAAATGGCAGCAATACACAGGAGATGCACACTCACCGCCAGAGCAGAGATGTCAATCTCCGAGAACACCTAATGCCTTTTCTTAGTTGATTACACATGTATTTGCCCCTCTCCAAAATACACTTAATAATTCCTGGTGCAATCAGTTGTCTTTAGAGTAGAGATGAGCGGGTCTGATTCTCCGAGAACTGGACCCACCTGAACTTCACAATCAGGCTGGGGTCCGAGTTCGGCTCAGGTTTTCTCACTTGACTCACATCCCAAAACGAGGAAAAACGCCATCCTCCCACAGTTTTATTCTCATAGGTTTTGGATTCTATCATGGTCCCCGGTGATTGCGCCATCTTCAGTCCGGCTGTGGAGCTTGTAGTGAGCAGACATGTCTGTGCTGTGTCCATCCAGGAGTGCTGCAGTGTTATCCACAAAGGGCCTGTGGCTGCTTCAACCCCCAGGAGTGTTGTGTCCAGCAAGGGACTGCTTTGTCCATTCAGGGGTGCTCTGTCAATCTAGGGGTTTTCTGTCCCAGTGTAAATAAAATAATATCCCAGTGTACTATACTATTATTTTTCTGTGACACCGCCAGTCAGACTGCAGTGTATAATTAATTATACATGTACTGTGACACTATAGGTGGTACCCCAACTGTAGGTGGTCTGTCCCCAGTGGTGCTTAGTTGTACACAAAGGGGTAATGTATCCGACAATGGACTGCTGTATTCATCCAGGGGTGCTCTGGCCCCTTGTAAGAAAAATTAAAAGAAAAGATATGACAAAAAAATGTGCGTGTATGTATATGTATATATATGTATATATATATATATATATATATACTCTGCCCCAGTGTAAATAAAATAAAGCAAAAAATATAATTATATATAAAGGGATGCTCTCTCTGTCTGCTGTATCTGAAAAAGGGGTGCTCTGTCTTCTGTATCTAAAAAAGGGGCGCTCTCTCTGACTGCTGTATCTCAAAAAAGGGGTGTTCTCTCTGCCTGCTGTATCTGAAAGGGGTGTTCTCTCTGTCTGCTGTATCTGAAAGGGGTGCTTTCTCTGTCTGCTGTATCTGAAAGGGGTGCTTTCTCTGTCTGCTGTATCTGAAAAAGGGGTGCTCACTGTCTGCTTTATCTGAAAGGGGTGCTCTGTCTTTCTGCTGTATCTGAAAAAGGGGTGCGCTCTCTCTCTCTCTCTCTCTCTCTCTGCCTGCTGTATCTGAAAGGGGTGGTCTCTCTGTCTGCTGTATCTGAATAAGGGGTGCTCTCTGTCTGCTATATCTGAAAGGGGTGCTCTGTTTCTGCTGTATCTGGAAAAGGGGTGCTTACTCTGCCTGCTGTATCTGAAAGGGGTGATCTGTCCGTCCATCCAGCGGCTCTGCCCCATTGTAAAATTAAAATAATAAAAGCTAAAAACAAAAAGCCTAAAATTATAATGTATATATGTTTTTGTTTGTGCTGTACCCCAGTGTACTAAACAATTTTTATTTTATTTTCATAAGTACTCTGACACTGCCGGTCAGATCACAGTATATTATTTCCTACTCATACACGTATTGTGCAACGCTGTCGGTGAAGTCAACTGCAGTGTGCAGCGGCGGATTGTCATGCCGGGATGCCAAACCAGATTCTGTTTGGCTGGTCCGGACGTCCCCTCAGTGGTCACCGTCATCCCCCATGCTGGCCGGCTACCGCGATCGGAGCTTAGCTCCGATCGCGGCAGCGTTAGCTTAAAGATAAAGAAAAGAAAAGATGGAACAGGACATGCACACTTTAACAAACCAGTCATTTCAGCGACAGGGTCTGCCACACGACTGTGGCTGAAATGATTGGTTTGTTTGGGCCCCCATAAAAAAGAAGCAATTAATCCCCCACCAAAAAAGAAGCAATTAATCTCTCCTTGCACAAACTGGCTCTACAGAGGCAAGATGTCATCCTCATCCTCCGATTCCTCACCCTTTACATTGTGCACATCCTCCTCCTCCTCACAGAGTATTAATTCGTCCCCACTGGAATCCACCATCACAGGTCCCTCTGTACTTTCTGGAGCCAATTGCTGGTAAAGGTCTTCCCGGAGGAATTTCTAATTCATTTTGATGAACATCAACTTCTCCACATTTAGTGGAAGTAACCTCCTACGCTGATAGCTGACAAGGTGACCGGCTGCACTAAACACTCTTTCGGAGTACACACTGGAGGGGGGGGGGGGCAAATTAGGTTTAAAAAAAGCCAGTTTGTGCAAGGGCCTCCAAATTGCCTCTTTATCTTGCCAGTATACATACGGACTGTCTGACATGCCTACTTGGATATTGTTACCGATATTATCCTCCACCATACTTTCAATGGTGACAGCATCATACGCAGTGACAGTAGACATGTCAGTAATCGTTGGCAGGTCCTTTAGTCTGGACCAGATGTAAATACTTGCTGCTGACTTCCCTGCATCACCGCCAGCGGGTGGGCTAGGAAATGTTATCCTTTTCCTCGCAGCCCCAGTTGTGGGAGAAAATGAAGGAGGAGCTGTTGACGGGTCACGTTCCGCTTGAGTTGACAATTTTCTCACCAGCAGGTCTTTGCACCTTTGAAGACTTGTGTTTGTCGGAAATAGAAATACAATGTATGCTTTAAACCTAGGTTTGAGCATGGTGGCCAAAATGTAGTGCTTTGATTTCAACAGATTGACCACCCTTGAATCCTGGCAAAGCAAATGAAGGGCTCCATCCACAAGTCCCACATACTTAGCTGAATTGCTCTGTCTTAGCTCCTCCTTCAATTTCTGTGGCTGCTTCTGCAAAAGTCTGATGAGGGGAATGTCCTGACTCAAGCTGGCAGTGTCTGAACTGACTTCATGTATGGCAAGTTTGAAGGGTTGGAGAACCTTGCACAACGTTGAAATCATTCTCCACTGCGCTTGAGTCAGGTGCATTCCCCCTCCTTTGCCTATATCATAGGTGGATGTATAGGCTTGAATGGCCTTTTGCTGCTCCTCCATCCTCTAAAGCATATAGGGGGTCATTCTCACCCGATCGCACGCTGCAGTTTTTTGCAGCATAGCGATTGGGTCAGAACTGCGCATGCGCCGGTACCGCAGTGCACTGGCACTTGGCTGCCCGTCGCTGCGCTACAATCGCCTCTGCCTGATTGACAGGCAAAGGCGGTCGATGGGTGGGAGGGGGCGAAACAGTGGCATTGGCCGCCGTTTCGTGGGCGTGGTCCGGCCAATGCAGGCGTGGTCGGACCGTGCGGGGAGTGGCCCGCAGCGGCTGTATGACATCACACGCAGCCACTGCGGGCCGGGGAGCAATGAGTAGCTCCCGGCCAGCATGCTAAAGCTGCATTGGCTGGGAGCTACTCTTGAAGTGCAAAGGCATCGCCGCTGTGCGATGCCTTTGCACTTCTGCAGGGGAAGGGGTGGAACTGACATGTGGGGCGGACTAGCCCTGTGCTGGGCGTCACCCTGCATGTCTGAGTTCATGATCGTAGCTGTGCTAAATATAGCACAGCCACTATCAACTCAGAATGACCCCCATAGAGTGTTGAATTACACATCGTTACCACCTCCAGTCTTCGGCACGCAGTCGCTGAATGTCGAAAGTGGCCCGCATTTTTTTGGGCCACCAACTGCATCTCCTGCACGCCTGTCAATTTTCTAAAAATTCTGCATCACCAAATTAATTGTGCTGGAATTTGCCCAGTTGTAATGCACGCACAATATTGGTGGCATAGTCCGATATCACAAATCCCCAGGAGAGTCTAAGTGGGATAAGCCATTGTGCGATGATGTCCCTCAGTTTCTGTAAGAGGTTGTCAGCGGTGTGCCTCTTACGGAAATCGGTGTTACACAGCGTAGCCTGCCTAGGAACGAGTTGGCGTTTGTGAGATGCTGTTACTGGTGCCGCTGCTGTTGTTGCTGCGGGAGGCAGTACATCTACCCAGTGGGCTGTCACAGTCATTTAGTCCTTAGTTTGTCCTGCTCCTTTTGTCCACATGTCTGTAGTTAAGTGGACACTGGATTTTTCAGGACACTGAGGACACTTTTCTTAATGTCCCTGTACAGTCTGTGAATTGCTTTCCTAGACGGGATTTGGTACCAGGTACACAGTACATCCATCAGCTGTCTAAATCCCACTGCACTAATGGCAGATACCGGATGCACGTCTAACACCAGCATAGTTGTTATGGCCTCAGTAATCTGCTTTGCAGCAGGGTGACTGCTGTAAAATTTCATCTTCCTCACAAAAGACTGTTGGACAGTCAATTGCTTAGTTGAAGTAGTGCAAGTGGTATTCTGACTTCCCCTCTGGAATGACGATAGACTCCCAGCAGCAACAGCAGGCATACCACTCAAGGATCCTCCGGTGGAATGCCGATTAGGAGAGGACTGTTCAGTCATGCCAGTGACATGGCCTGCAGGACTACTTCCGTTCCTGACTGAGGCA
This sequence comes from Pseudophryne corroboree, assembly GCF_028390025.1. Classification (NCBI taxonomy): domain Eukaryota; kingdom Metazoa; phylum Chordata; class Amphibia; order Anura; family Myobatrachidae; genus Pseudophryne; species Pseudophryne corroboree. Next base: position 144,266,214 of record NC_086448.1, on the reverse strand, counting down.
CAAAATGACGTTGAGGGAGTTGGTGGTGTGCCTTGCAGGAGCTTGACTACAAGAGGAAGAAGGGATTTAGGTGTCAGTGGACTGCTTACGCTTTTACGCAAAGTTTCTGAACTTGACAATGACTTCTGATGAATGCACTGCAGGTGACGTATAAGGGAGGATGTTCCTAGGTGATTAACGTCCTTACCCCTACTTATTACTGATTGACAAAGGCAACACACGGCTTGACACCTGTTGTCCAGATTTGTGGAGAAATAATTCCACACTGAAGAGGTGGCTTTTTTGGTAATTTGCCCAGGAATGACAATGGGCGTTCTCATCCCACGGACAACAACTGTCTCCACTGGTGCCTTATTCAAACAAACCACATCACCATCAGAACCTTCATCGTCACCTTCCTCCTCAGCTCCAGCTACACCAATATCCTCCTCATCCTGGTGTACGTCTACAGTGACATCCTCAATCTCAATATCAGTAACTGGACTCTTCCCAGCACTTGCAGGGGGAGTGTAAATGGTGGTAGGAGCCTCCTCTTTCCATACAGTCTTGGGAAGGTCAGGCCTAGACATCGCAACCGCTGACACACTTGGACTCTCCTTGGTGATTTGTAAAATCTCTGAATGCACAGTTGTTTTTTCCTGTGTATTAACAAGCTTAATTTTTTTAGATTTTTTGAAAGGGAGGAGAGCTTCCATCCTCATGAGAAGCTGAGCCACCAGTCATGAACATAGGCCAAGGCCTTAGCCTTTCCTTGCCGCTTTGTGTCGTGAATGGCATATTGCCAATTTTCTGTTTCTCGTCAGATCATTTCCTTTTTTTCTGATTATAATTTTTTTCTTCTTGGATTTTACATGCCCTCTATGACATTGGGCATCGGCATTAGCAGACGACGTTGACGGAATTGCATCATCAATGTCATGACTTGTGGCAGCAGCAGCTTCAGCACTAGTACTAGGAACTGTAAGTGGTTCCTGATCGTCCACTATTTTTTCCTCCAAATTGTTGTACTCCATTTCACAGGACAGCACTCCTTTATTATTACAGCACACAGAACAGTACCCTTTATTTTCACAGCGTTCCTGTATTCTTGCAGCATACAGGAGCAGTGTGCTTTTATTTTAACAATTGCACCCTTGAATTTTACAGCATATAGGGCCAGTGTAATGTTATTTTAACAGCAGCACCCCTATATTTTTACAGCATACAGGACCAGTGTGCTTTTAATTTTTAACGACTGCACCCCTGAATTTTTACAGCATTCAGGACCAGTGTAATGTTATTTTAACAGCAGCACCCCTATATTTCTACAGCATACAGGACTAGTGTGCTTTTAATTTTTAACAACTGCAGCCTTGAATTTTTATAGCATACAGGGCCAGTGTAATGTTATTTTAACAGCAGCACCCCTATATTTTTACAGCACACAGGAGCAGTGTGCTTTTAATTTTTAACAACTGCACTCCTGAATTTTTACATCATACAGGGCCAGTGACAACCAGGACAACCAGAATAGCACCCCCAACACAGCACAGGTACACCACAGTGACTGCAGCAGCACCCCTACAGAGCACACACTAACCCCACCCAACGCCACCACCCACAGAGAGACAGAGGTCTGTCTCCCTCACTCTCCAAGTCCGGAGTGAAAATGGCAGCGACGCGCGGCTATTTCTATGGAATCCAAAAAACACAAAAAAAACACAGCGGGATGATGACGTTTTGCCTCGTTCTGCTTTCTGAATCTGTCGGGAAGTCCCGAGCCAGGCTCAGATACCGACTCAGAACATGAAGCTCGGGGGGTTTGGTTCTCAGGGAACTGAAACTGCTCATCTGTAATATATATATATATATATATATATTTTATATTTATCTATATATATATATAGAAAGCAAAGAAGGCTGCGGCACTCGAAGACTTAAATCAATTAAAGCGGTGTATGTTTATCCTTGACAAAGGGGTGTATTGACCCCGAAACGTTGGACACCATGTGTTATTTTGAATACACCGCTTTAAGTCTTTGAGTGCTGCAGCCTTCTTTGCTTTCTACATACCCTATGTACTCTGGAGGCACCGGAGCACCAGATTCAATAACCAGGGGAGTGCCGGTCCGAACATTGCCTTTATATATATATATATATATATATATATAGGCTAGGTAGCGAGAGGGCAGGGAGCACATTATTCCACAAGTGGGAGTGCCGGTCCATGTGATTACTATTATATATATATATATACATATTATAGGCAATTTGTTGGTGGCAGCACTCATCGGTCTTGTAGATACAAATAAAGACACTGCACTACCACCAGCACAGTACTAACGTTTCGAAGTTTAATCCTTCATCAGATGACTCTGATGAAGGATTAAACTCCGAAACGTTAGTAATGTGTTGGTGATAGTGCAGTGTCTTTATTTGTATGTATAAGTCCAGTGAGTGCTGCCTCTAACAAGTTACCAGTCTAACTTCTTTCGGATGGCACCGGGGCCGCTGTAAGGTCTATCAGGAGTGCCAGGCTCTGCTGCAGTTATATATATATATATATATATATATATATATATGTCCCAAATGATCCGGCACTCTGAATAGTAAAGCTTCTACCTGGGTGCCATTGCTGTGTTAAACATAGTTGCAAAACAGACAGCTGTGTGTGCTGACTGAAGGATTTGATTCAAACTTATTTCTAAAAAATGAGGTGGTACAGGCATAATGAATATCATTGTAATATAGCTCACAGTCTTTAGTTAGTCCTCATAAATGCCGACGTTAACGTTTCCGGGCCACTGCGGACCCCGTCATCAGGGCGGAGGAAAAGGAGCTCAAATGTTGTAATTAGCCATTTGCTTGTGCTATTTATTTATTTATTAACAGTTTCTTATATAGTGCAGCATATTCCGTTGCGCTTTACAATTAGAACAGTAATAGAACAAAACTGGGTAAAAACAGACAGACATAGAGGTAGGAAGGCCCTGCTCACAAGCTTACAATCTATAGATAACCTGTGAAGAAAAATTTGCAAACAGTGTATGTATGTGACTTACCTATTTATGTACCCTGCAAATGAGAAGCCGTGTCCCAGAGAGTGTGGGCGGAAGGAGCGTGCCTGGTGCAATGTGTATAACGTGCCCTACCTGGTGCAATGCGTATAACGTGCTCTGCCTGGTGCAATATGTATAATGTGCTCTACCTGGTGCAATGTGTATAATGTGCTCTACCTGGTGCAATGTGTATAACATGCTCAGCCTGGTGCAAATTAATAATGTGCTTTACCTGGTTCAATGTGTATAATGTGCTTTACCTGGTCCAATGTGTATAATGTGCTCTGCCTGGTGCAAAGTGTATAATAGAGATGTGCACTTGAAATTTTTCGGGTTTTGTGTTTTGGTTTTGGGTTCGGTTCCGCGGCCGTGTTTTGGGTTCGACCGCGTTTTGGCAAAACCTCACTGAATTTTTTTTGTCGGATTCGGGTGTGTTTTGGATTCGGGTGTTTTTTTCAAAAAACACTAAAAAACAGCTTAAATCATAGAATTTGGGGGTCATTTTGATCCCAAAGTATTATTAACATCAAAAACCATAATCTCCACTCATTTTCAGTCTATTCTGAACACCTCACACCTCACAATATTATTTTTAGTCCTAAAATTTGCACCGAGGTCGCTGGATGACTAAGCTAAGCGACCCTAGTGGCCGACACAAACACCTGGCCCATCTAGGAGTGGCACTGCAGTGTCACGCAGGATGGCCCTTCCAAAAAACACTCCCCAAACAGCACATGACGCAAAGAAGAAAAAAAGAGGCGCAATGAGGTAGCTGTGTGAGTAAGATAAGCGACCCTAGTGGCCGACACAAACACCTGGCCCATCTAGGAGTGGCACTGCAGTGTCACGCAGGATGGCCCTTCCAAAAAACACTCCCCAAACAGCACATGACGCAAAGAAGAAAAAAAGAGGCGCAATGAGGTAGCTGTGTGAGTAAGATAAGCGACCCTAGTGGCCGACACAAACACCTGGCCCATCTAGGAGTGGCACTGCAGTGTCACGCAGGATGGCCCTTCCAAAAAACACTCCCCAAACAGCACATGACGCAAAGAAGAAAAAAAGAGGCGCAATGAGGTAGCTGTGTGAGTAAGATAAGCGACCCTAGTGGCCGACACAAACACCTGGCCTATCTAGGAGTGGCACTGCAGTGTCACGCAGGATGGCCCTTCCAAAAAACACTCCCCAAACAGCACATGACGCAAAGAAGAAAAAAAGAGGCGCAATGAGGTAGCTGTGTGAGTAAGCTAAGCGACCCTAGTGGCCGACACAAACACCTGGCCCATCTAGGAGTGGCACTGCAGTGTCACGCAGGATGGCCCTTCCAAAAAACACTCCCCAAACAGCACATGACGCAAAGAAGAAAAAAAGAGGCGCAATGAGGTAGCTGTGTGAGTAAGCTAAGCGACCCTAGTGGCCGACACAAACACTTGGCCCATCTAGGAGTGGCACTGCAGTGTCACGCAGGATGGCCCTTCCAAAAAACACTCCCCAAACAGCACATGACGCAAAGAAAAAAAGAGGCGCAATGAGGTAGCTGTGTGAGTAAGCTAAGCGACCCTAGTGGCCGACACAAACACCTGGCCCATCTAGGAGTGTCACTGCAGTGTCACGCAGGATGGCCCTTCCAAAAAACACTCCCCAAACAGCACATGACGCAAAGAAGAAAAAAAGAGGCGCAATGAGGTAGCTGTGTGAGTAAGATAAGCGACCCTAGTGGCCGACACAAACACCTGGCCCATCTAGGAGTGGCACTGCAGTGTCACGCAGGATGGCCCTTCCAAAAAACACTCCCCAAACAGCACATGACGCAAAGAAGAAAAAAAGAGGCGCAATGAGGTAGCTGTGTGAGTAAGATAAGCGACCCTAGTGGCCGACACAAACACCTGGCCCATCTAGGAGTGGCACTGCAGTGTCACGCAGGATGGCCCTTCCAAAAAACACTCCCCAAACAGCACATGACGCAAAGAAGAAAAAAAGAGGCGCAATGAGGTAGCTGTGTGAGTAAGCTAAGCGACCCTAGTGGCCGACACAAACACCTGGCCCATCTAGGAGTGGCACTGCAGTGTCACGCAGGATGGCCCTTCCAAAAAACACTCCCCAAACAGCACATGACGCAAAGAAGAAATAAAGAGGCGCAATGAGGTAGCTGTGTGAGTAAGCTAAGCGACCCTAGTGGCCGACACAAACCCCTGGCCCATCTAGGAGTGGCACTGCAGTGTCACGCAGGATGGCCCTTCCAAAAAACACTCCCCAAACAGCACATGACGCAAAGAAGAAAAAAAGAGGCGCAATGAGGTAGCTGTGTGAGTAAGCTAAGCGACCCTAGTGGCCGACACAAACACCTGGCCCATCTAGGAGTGGCACTGCAGTGTCACGCAGGATGGCCCTTCCAAAAAACACTCCCCAAACAGCACATGACGCAAAGAAGAAAAAAAGAGGCGCAATGAGGTAGCTGTGTGAGTAAGATAAGCGACCCTAGTGGCCGACACAAACACCTGGCCCATCTAGGAGTGGCACTGCAGTGTCACGCAGGATGGCCCTTCCAAAAAACACTCCCCAAACAGCACATGACGCAAAGAAGAAAAAAAGAGGATCAATGAGGTAGCTGTGTGAGTAAGATAAGCGACCCTAGTGGCCGACACAAACACCTGGCCCATCTAGGAGTGGCACTGCAGTGTCACGCAGGATGGCCCTTCCAAAAAACACTCCCCAAACAGCACATGACGCAAAGAAGAAAAAAAGAGGCGCAATGAGGTAGCTGTGTGAGTAAGATAAGCGACCCTAGTGGCCGACACAAACACCTGGCCCATCTAGGAGTGGCACTGCAGTGTCACGCAGGATGGCCCTTCCAAAAAACACTCCCCAAACAGCACATGACGCAAAGAAGAAAAAAAGAGGCGCAATGAGGTAGCTGTGTGAGTAAGCTAAGCGACCCTAGTGGCCGACACAAACACCTGGCCCATCTAGGAGTGGCACTGCAGTGTCACGCAGGATGGCCCTTCCAAAAAACACTCCCCAAACAGCACATGACGCAAAGAAGACAAAAAGAGGCGCAATGAGGTAGCTGTGTGAGTAAGCTAAGCGACCCTAGTGGCCGACACAAACACCTGGCCCATCTAGGAGTGGCACTGCAGTGTCACGCAGGATGGCCCTTCCAAAAAACACTCCCCAAACAGCACATGACGCAAAGAAGAAAAAAAGAGGCGCAATGAGGTAGCTGTGTGAGTAAGATAAGCGACCCTAGTGGCCGACACAAACACCTGGCCCATCTAGGAGTGGCACTGCAGTGTCACGCAGGATGGCCCTTCCAAAAAACACTCCCCAAACAGCACATGACGCAAAGAAGAAAAAAAGAGGCGCAATGAGGTAGCTGTGTGAGTAAGCTAAGCGACCCTAGTGGCCGACACAAACACCTGGCCCATCTAGGAGTGGCACTGCAGTGTCACGCAGGATGGCCCTTCCAAAAAACACTCCCCAAACAGCACATGACGCAAAGAAGAAAAAAAGAGGCGCAATGAGGTAGCTGTGTGAGTAAGATAAGCGACCCTAGTGGCCGACACAAACACCTGGCCCATCTAGGAGTGGCACTGCAGTGTCACGCAGGATGGCCCTTCCAAAAAACACTCCCCAAACAGCACATGACGCAAAGAAGAAAAAAAGAGGCGCAATGAGGTAGCTGTGTGAGTAAGCTAAGCGACCCTAGTGGCCGACACAAACACCTGGCCCATCTAGGAGTGGCACTGCAGTGTCACGCAGGATGGCCCTTCCAAAAAACACTCCCCAAACAGCACATGACGCAAAGAAGAAAAAAAGAGGCGCAATGAGGTAGCTGTGTGAGTAAGATAAGCGACCCTAGTGGCCGACACAAACACCTGGCCCATCTAGGAGTGGCACTGCAGTGTCACGCAGGATGGCCCTTCCAAAAAACACTCCCCAAACAGCACATGACGCAAAGAAGAAAAAAAGAGGCGCAATGAGGTAGCTGTGTGAGTAAGCTAAGCGACCCTAGTGGCCGACACAAACACCTGGCCCATCTAGGAGTGGCACTGCAGTGTCACGCAGGATGGCCCTTCCAAAAAACACTCCCCAAACAGCACATGACGCAAAGAAGAAAAAAAGAGGCGCAATGAGGTAGCTGTGTGAGTAAGATAAGCGACCCTAGTGGCCGACACAAACACCTGGCCCATCTAGGAGTGGCACTGCAGTGTCACGCAGGATGGCCCTTCCAAAAAAACACTCCCCAAACAGCACATGACGCAAAGAAGAAAAAAAGAGGCGCAATGAGGTAGCTGTGTGAGTAAGCTAAGCGACCCTAGTGGCCGACACAAACACCTGGCCCATCTAGGAGTGGCACTGCAGTGTCACGCAGGATGGCCCTTCCAAAAAACACTCCCGAAACAGCACATGACGCAAAGAAGAAAAAAAGAGGCGCAATGAGGTAGCTGTGTGAGTAAGATAAGCGACCCTAGTGGCCGACACAAACACCTGGCCCATCTAGGAGTGGCACTGCAGTGTCACGCAGGATGGCCCTTCCAAAAAACACTCCCCAAACAGCACATGACGCAAAGAAGAAAAAAAGAGGCGCAATGAGGTAGCTGTGTGAGTAAGCTAAGCGACCCTAGTGGCCGACACAAACACCTGGCCCATCTAGGAGTGGCACTGCAGTGTCACGCAGGATGGCCCTTCCAAAAAACACTCCCCAAACAGCACATGACGCAAAGAAGAAAAAAAGAGGCGCAATGAGGTAGCTGTGTGAGTAAGATAAGCGACCCTAGTGGCCGACACAAACACCTGGCCCATCTAGGAGTGGCACTGCAGTGTCACGCAGGATGGCCCTTCCAAAAAACACTCCCCAAACAGCACATGACGCAAAGAAGAAAAAAAGAGGCGCAATGAGGTAGCTGTGTGAGTAAGCTAAGCGACCCTAGTGGCCGACACAAACACCTGGCCCATCTAGGAGTGGCACTGCAGTGTCACGCAGGATGGCCCTTCCAAAAAACACTCCCCAAACAGCACATGACGCAAAGAAGAAAAAAAGAGGCGCAATGAGGTAGCTGTGTGAGTAAGATAAGCGACCCTAGTGGCCGACACAAACACCTGGCCCATCTAGGAGTGGCACTGCAGTGTCACGCAGGATGGCCCTTCCAAAAAACACTCCCCAAACAGCACATGACGCAAAGAAGAAAAAAAGAGGCGCAATGAGGTAGCTGTGTGAGTAAGCTAAGCGACCCTAGTGGCCGACACAAACACCTGGCCCATCTAGGAGTGGCACTGCAGTGTCACGCAGGATGGCCCTTCCAAAAAACACTCCCCAAACAGCACATGACGCAAAGAAGAAAAAAAGAGGCGCAATGAGGTAGCTGTGTGAGTAAGATAAGCGACCCTAGTGGCCGACACAAACACCTGGCCCATCTAGGAGTGGCACTGCAGTGTCACGCAGGATGGCCCTTCCAAAAAAACACTCCCCAAACAGCACATGACGCAAAGAAGAAAAAAAGAGGCGCAATGAGGTAGCTGTGTGAGTAAGCTAAGCGACCCTAGTGGCCGACACAAACACCTGGCCCATCTAGGAGTGGCACTGCAGTGTCACGCAGGATGGCCCTTCCAAAAAACACTCCCGAAACAGCACATGACGCAAAGAAGAAAAAAAGAGGCGCAATGAGGTAGCTGTGTGAGTAAGATAAGCGACCCTAGTGGCCGACACAAACACCTGGCCCATCTAGGAGTGGCACTGCAGTGTCACGCAGGATGGCCCTTCCAAAAAACACTCCCCAAACAGCACATGACGCAAAGAAGAAAAAAAGAGGATCAATGAGGTAGCTGTGTGAGTAAGCTAAGCGACCCTAGTGGCCGACACAAACACCTGGCCCATCTAGGAGTGGCACTGCAGTGTCACGCAGGATGGCCCTTCCAAAAAACACTCCCCAAACAGCACATGACGCAAAGAAGAAAAAAAGAGGCGCAATGAGGTAGCTGTGTGAGTAAGATAAGCGACCCTAGTGGCCGACACAAACACCTGGCCCATCTAGGAGTGGCACTGCAGTGTCACGCAGGATGGCCCTTCCAAAAAACACTCCCCAAACAGCACATGACGCAAAGAAGAAAAAAAGAGGCGCAATGAGGTAGCTGTGTGAGTAAGCTAAGCGACCCTAGTGGCCGACACAAACACCTGGCCCATCTAGGAGTGGCACTGCAGTGTCACGCAGGATGGCCCTTCCAAAAAACACTCCCCAAACAGCACATGACGCAAAGAAGAAAAAAAGAGGCGCAATGAGGTAGCTGTGTGAGTAAGATAAGCTACCCTAGTGGCCGACACAAACACCTGGCCCATCTAGGAGTGGCACTGCAGTGTCACGCAGGATGGCCCTTCCAAAAAACACTCCCCAAACAGCACATGACGCAAAGAAGAAAAAAAGAGGCGCAATGAGGTAGCTGTGTGAGTAAGCTAAGCGACCCTAGTGGCCGACACAAACACCTGGCCCATCTAGGAGTGGCACTGCAGTGTCACGCAGGATGGCTCTTCCAAAAAACACTCCCCAAACAGCACATGACGCAAAGAAGAAAAAAAGAGGCGCAATGAGGTAGCTGTGTGAGTAAGATAAGCGACCCTAGTGGCCGACACAAACACCTGGCCCATCTAGGAGTGGCACTGCAGTGTCACGCAGGATGGCCCTTCCAAAAAACACTCCCCAAACAGCACATGACGCAAAGAAGAAAAAAAGAGGCGCAATGAGGTAGCTGTGTGAGTAAGCTAAGCGACCCTAGTGGCCGACACAAACACCTGGCCCATCTAGGAGTGGCACTGCAGTGTCACGCAGGATGGCCCTTCCAAAAAACACTCCCCAAACAGCACATGACGCAAAGAAGAAAAAAAGAGGCGCAATGAGGTAGCTGTGTGAGTAAGATAAGTGACCCTAGTGGCCGACACAAACACCTGGCCCATCTAGGAGTGGCACTGCAGTGTCACGCAGGATGGCCCTTCCAAAAAACACTCCCCAAACAGCACATGACGCAAAGAAGAAAAAAAGAGGCGCAATGAGGTAGCTGTGTGAGTAAGCTAAGCGACCCTAGTGGCCGACACAAACACCTGGCCCATCTAGGAGTGGCACTGCAGTGTCACGCAGGATGGCCCTTCCAAAAAACACTCCCCAAACAGCACATGACGCAAAGAAGAAAAAAAGAGGCGCAATGAGGTAGCTGTGTGAGTAAGCTAAGCGACCCTAGTGGCCGACACAAACACCTGGCCCATCTAGGAGTGGCACTGCAGTGTCACGCAGGATGGCCCTTCCAAAAAACACTCCCCAAACAGCACATGACGCAAAGAAGAAAAAAAGAGGATCAATGAGGTAGCTGTGTGAGTAAGATAAGCGACCCTAGTGGCCGACACAAACACCTGGCCCATCTAGGAGTGGCACTGCAGTGTCACGCAGGATGGCCCTTCCAAAAAACACTCCCCAAACAGCACATGACGCAAAGAGGAAAAAAAGAGGCGCAATGAGGTAGCTGTGTGAGTAAGCTAAGCGACCCTAGTGGCCGACACAAACACCTGGCCCATCTAGGAGTGGCACTGCAGTGTCACGCAGGATGGCCCTTCCAAAAAACACTCCCCAAACAGCACATGACGCAAAGAAGAAAAAAAGAGGCGCAATGAGGTAGCTGTGTGAGTAAGCTAAGCGACCCTAGTGGCCGACACAAACACCTGGCCCATCTAGGAGTGGCACTGCAGTGTCACGCAGGATGGCCCTTCCAAAAAACACTCCCCAAACAGCACATGACGCAAAGAAGAAAAAAAGAGGTGCAATGAGGTAGCTGTGTGAGTAAGCTAAGCGACCCTAGTGGCCGACACAAACACCTGGCCCATCTAGGAGTGGAACTGCAGTGTCACGCAGGATGGCCCTTCCAAAAAACACTCCCCAAATAGCACATGACGCAAAGAAAAAAAGAGGCGCAATGAGGTAGCTGTGTGAGTAAGCTAAGCGACCCTAGTGACCGACACAAACACCTGGCCCATCTAGGAGTGGCACTGCAGTGTCACGCAGGATGGCCCTTCCAAAAAACACTCCCCAAACAGCACATGACGCAAAGAAGAAAAAAAGAGGCGCAATGAGGTAGCTGTGTGAGTAAGATAAGCGACCCTAGTGGACGACACAAACACCTGGCCCATCTAGGAGTGGCACTGCAGTGTCACGCAGGATGGCCCTTCCAAAAAACACTCCCCAAACAGCACATGACGCAAAGAAGAAAAAAAGAGGCGCAATGAGGTAGCTGTGTGAGTAAGCTAAGCGACCCTAGTGGCCGACACAAACACCTGGCCCATCTAGGAGTGTCACTGCAGTGTCACGCAGGATGGCCCTTCCAAAAAACACTCCCCAAACAGCACATGACGCAAAGAAGAAAAAAAGAGGATCAATGAGGTAGCTGTGTGAGTAAGATAAGCGACCCTAGTGGCCGACACAAACACCTGGCCCATCTAGGAGTGGCACTGCAGTGTCACGCAGGATGGCCCTTCCAAAAAACACTCCCCAAACAGCACATGACGCAAAGAAGAAAAAAAGAGGCGCAATGAGGTAGCTGTGTGAGTAAGATAAGCGACCCTAGTGGCCGACACAAACACCTGGCCCATCTAGGAGTGGCACTGCAGTGTCACGCAGGATGGCCCTTCCAAAAAACACTCCCCAAACAGCACATGACGCAAATAAAAATGAAAGAAAAAAGAGGTGCAAGATGGAATTGTCCTTGGGCCCTCCCACCCACCCTTATGTTGTATAAACAGGACATGCACACTTTAACCAACCCATCATTTCAGTGACAGGGTCTGCCACACGACTCTGACTGAAATGACGGGTTGGTTTGGACCCCCACCGAAAAAGAAGCAATTAATCTCTCCTTGCACAAACTGGCTCTACAGAGGCAAGATGTCCACCTCATCATCATTCTCCGATATATCACCGTGTACATCCCGCTCCTCACAGATTATCAATTCGTCCCCACTGGAATCCACCATCTCAGCTCCCTGTGTACTTTGTGGAGGCAATTGCTGCTGGTCAATGTCTCCACGGAGGAATTGATTATAATTCATTTTAATGAACATCATCTTCTCCACATTTTCTGGAAGTAACCTCGTACGCTGATTGCTGACAAGGTGAGCGGCGGCACTAAACACTCTTTCGGAGTACACACTTGTGGGAGGGCAACTTAGGTAGAATAAAGCCAGTTTGTGCAAGGGCCTCCAAATTGCCTCTTTTTCCTGCCAGTATAAGTACGGACTGTCTGACGTGCCTACTTGGATGCGGTCACTCATATAATCCTCCACCATTCTTTCAATGGTGACAGAATCATATGCAGTGACAGTAGACGACATGTCCGTAATCGTTGTCAGGTCCTTCAGTCCGGACCAGATGTCAGCATCAGCAGTCGCTCCAGACTGCCCTGCATCACCGCCAGCGGGTGGGCTCGGAATTCTGAGCCTTTTCCTCGCACCCCCAGTTGCGGGAGAATGTGAAGGAGGAGATGTTGACAGGTCGCGTTCCGCTTGACTTGACAATTTTCTCACCAGCAGGTCTTTGAACCCCAGCAGACTTGTGTCTGCCGGAAAGAGAGATCCAAGGTAGGTTTTAAATCTAGGATCGAGCACGGTGGCCAAAATGTAGTGCTCTGATTTCAACAGATTGACCACCCGTGAATCCTTGTTAAGCGAATTAAGGGCTCCATCCACAAGTCCCACATGCCTAGCGGAATCGCTCCCTTTTAGCTCCTCCTTCAATGCCTCCAGCTTCTTCTGCAAAAGCCCGATGAGGGGAATGACCTGACTCAGGCTGGCAGTGTCTGAACTGACTTCACGTGTGGCAAGTTCAAAAGGTTGCAGAACCTTGCACAACGTTGAAATCATTCTCCACTGCGCTTGAGACAGGTACATTCCACCTCCTATATCGTGCTCAATTGTATAGGCTTGAATGGCCTTTTGCTGCTCCTCCTACCTCTGAAGCATATAGAGGGTTGAATTCCACCTCGTTACCACTTCTTGCTTCAGATGATGACAGGGCAGGTTCAGGCGTTTTTGGTGGTGCTCCAGTCTTCTGTACGTGGTGCCTGTACGCCGAAAGTGTCCCGCAATTCTTCTGGCCACCGACAGCATCTCTTGCACGCCCCTGTCGTTTTTTAAAAAATTCTGCACCACCAAATTCAAGGTATGTGCAAAACATGGGACGTGCTGGAATTTGCCCATATTTAATGCACACACAATATTGCTGGCGTTGTCCGATGCCACAAATCCACAGGAGAGTCCAATTGGGGTAAGCCATTCCGCGATGATCTTCCTCAGTTGCCGTAAGAGGTTTTCAGCTGTGTGCGTATTCTGGAAACCGGTGATACAAAGCGTAGCCTGCCTAGGAAAGAGTTGGCGTTTGCGAGATGCTGCTACTGGTGCCGCCGCTGCTGTTCTTGCGGCGGGAGTCCATACATCTACCCAGTGGGCTGTCACAGTCATATAGTCCTGACCCTGCCCTGCTCCACTTGTCCATATGTCCGTGGTTAAGTGGACATTGGGTACAACTGCATTTTTTAGGACACTGGTGAGTCTTTTTCTGACGTCCGTGTACATTCTCGGTATCGCCTGCCTAGAGAAGTGGAACCTAGATGGTATTTGGTAACGGGGGCACACTACCTCAAGAAATTGTCTAGTTCCCTGTGAACTAACGGCGGATACCGGACGCACGTCTAACACCAACATAGTTGTCAAGGCCTCAGTTATCCGCTTTGCAACAGGATGACTGCTGTGATATTTCATCTTCCTCGCAAAGGACTGTTGGACAGTCAATTGCTTGGTGGAAGTAGTAAAAGTGGGCTTACGACTTCCCCTCTGGGATGACCATCGACTCCCAGCAGCAACAACAGCAGCGCCAGCAGCAGTAGGCGTTACACGCAAGGATGCATCGGAGGAATCCCAGGCAGGAGAGGACTCGTCAGAATTGCCAGTGACATGGCCTGCAGGACTATTGGCATTCCTGGGGAAGGAGGAAATTGACACTGAGGGAGTTGGTGGGGTGGTTTGCGTGAGCTTGGTTACAAGAGGAAGGTATATACTGGTCAGTGGGCTGCTTCCGCTGTCGCCCAAAGTTTTTGAACTTGTCACTGACTTATTATGAATGCGCTGCAGGTGACGTATAAGGGAGGATGTTCCGAGGTGGTTAACGTCCTTACCCCTACTTATTACAGCTTGACAAAGGCAACACACGGCTTGACAAATGTTGTCCGCATTTCTGTTGAAATACTTCCACACCGAAGAGCTGATTTTTTTGGTATTTTGACCAGGCATGTCAACGGCCCTATTCCTCCCACGGACAACAGGTGTCTCCCCGGGTGCCTGACTTAAACAAACCACCTCACCATCAGAATCCTCCTTGTCAATTTCCTCCCCAGCGCCAGCAACACCCATATCCTCCTCATCCTGGTGTACTTCAACACTGACATCTTCAATCTGACTATCAGGAACTGGACTGCGGGTGCTCCTTCCAGCACTTGCAGGGGGCGTGCAAATGGTGGAAGGCGCATGCTCTTCACGTCCAGTGTTGGGAAGGTCAGGCATCGCAACCGACACAATTGGACTCTCCTTGTGGATTTGGGATTTGGAAGAACGCACAGTTCTTTGCGGTGCTTTTGCCAGCTTGAGTCTTTTCATTTTTCTAGCGAGAGGCTGAGTGCTTCCATCCTCATGTGAAGCTGAACCACTAGCCATGAACATAGGCCAGGGCCTCAGCCGTTCCTTGCCACTCCGTGTGGTAAATGGCATATTGGCAAGTTTACGCTTCTCCTCCGACAATTTTATTTTAGATTCTGGAGTCCTTTTTTTACTGATATTTGGTGTTTTGGATTTTACATGCTCTGTACTATGACATTGGGCATCGGCCTTGGCAGACGACGTTGCTGGCATTTCATCGTCTCGGCCATGACTAGTGGCAGCAGCTTCAGCACGAGGTGGAAGTGGATCTTGATCTTTCCCTAATTTTGGAACCTCAACATTTTTGTTCTCCATATTTTAATAGGTACAACTAAAAGGCACCTCAGGTAAACAATGAAGATGGATGGATACTAGTATACTTATGGATGTACCAGCGACTGCCGACACAGAGGTAGCTACAGCCGTGGACTACCGTACTGTGTCTGCTGCTAATATAGACTGGATGATAATGAGATGAAATTAATATATATATATATATATATAATATCACTAGTACTGCAGCCGGACAGGTATATATATTTATTATGTAATGACTGATGACGGACCTGCTGGACACTGTCAGCTCAGCAGCACCGCAGACTGCTACAGTAAGCTACTATAGTAGTATGTATCAAGAAGAAAGAGAAAAAAAAAACCACGGGTAGGTGGTATACAATTATGGATGGACCAGCGACTGCCGACACAGAGGTAGCTACAGCCGTGGACTACCGTACTGTGTCTGCTGCTAATATAGACTGAATGATAATGAGATGAAATTAATATATATATATATATATATAATATCACTAGTACTGCAGCCGGACAGGTATATATATTTATTATGTAATGACTGATGACGGACCTGCTGGACACTGTCAGCTCAGCAGCACCGCAGAATGCTACAGTAAGCTACTATAGTAGTATGTATCAAGTAGAAAGAGAAAAAATAAACCACGGGTAGGTGGTATACAATTATGGATGGACCAGCGACTGCCGACACAGAGGTAGCTACAGCCGTGGACTACCGTACTGTGTCTGCTGCTAATATAGACTGGATGATAATGAGATGAAATTATTATATATATATATATATATATATATATATATATAATATCACTAGTACTGCAGCCGGACAGGTATATATATTTATTATATAATGACTGATGACGGACCTGCTGGACACTGTCAGCTCAGCAGCACTGCAGACTGCTACAGTAAGCTACTATAGTAGTATGTATCAAGAAGAAAGAGGAAAAAAAAAACACGGGTAGGTGGTATACAATTATGGATGGACCAGCGACTGCCGACACAGAGGTAGCTACAGCCGTGGACTACCGTACTGTGTCTGCTGCTAATATAGACTGGATGATAATGAGATGAAATTAATATATATATATATATATATATAATATCACTAGTACTGCAGCCGGACAGGTATATATATTTATTATGTAATGACTGATGATGGACCTGCTGGACACTGTCAGCTCAGCAGCACCGCAGACTGCTACAGTAAGCTACTATAGTAGTATGTATCAAGAAGAAAGAGAAAAAAAAAACCACGGGTAGGTGGTATACAATTATGGATGGACCAGCTACTGCCGACACAGAGGTAGCTACAGCCGTGGACTACCGTACTGTGTCTGCTGCTAATATAGACTGGATGATAATGAGATGAAATTAATATATATATATATATATATATATATAATATCACTAGTACTGCAGCCGGACAGGTATATATATTTATTATGTAATGACTGATGACGGACCTGCTGGACACTGTCAGCTCAGCAGCACCGCAGACTGCTACAGTAAGCTACTATAGTAGTATGTATCAAGAAGAAAGAGAAAAAAAAAAACCACGGGTGGGTGGTATACAATTATGGATGGACCAGCGACTGCCGACACAGAGGTAGCTACAGCCGTGGACTACCGTACTGTGTCTGCTGCTAATATAGACTGGATGATAATGAGATGAAATTAATATATATATATATATATAATATCACTAGTACTGCAGCCGGACAGGTATATATATTTATTATGTAATGACTGATGACGGACCTGCTGGACACTGTCAGCTCAGCAGCACCGCAGACTGCTACAGTAAGCTACTATAGTAGTATGTATCAAGAAGAAAGAGAAAAAAAAACCACGGGTAGGTGGTATACATTTATGGATGGACCAGCGACTGCCGACACAGAGGTAGCTACAGCCGTGGACTACCGTACTGTGTCTGCTGCTAATATAGACTGGATGATAATGAGATGAAATTAATATATATATATATATATAATATCACTAGTACTGCAGCCGGACAGGTATATATATTTATTATGTAATGACTGATGACGGACCTGCTGGACACTGTCAGCTCAGCAGCACCGCAGACTGCTACAGTAAGCTACTATAGTAGTATGTATCAAGAAGAAAGAGAAAAAAAAACTACGGGTAGGTGGTATACAATTATGGATGGACCAGCGACTGCCGACACAGAGGTAGCTACAGCCGTGGACTACCGTACTGTGTCTGCTGCTAATATAGACTGGATGATAATGAGATGAAATTAATATATATATATATATAATATCACTAGTACTGCAGCCGGACAGGTATATATATTTATTATGTAATGACTGATGACGGACCTGCTGGACACTGTCAGCTCAGCAGCACCGCAGACTGCTACAGTAAGCTACTATAGTAGTATGTATCAAGAAGAAAGAGAAAAAAAAAACCACGGGTAGGTGGTATACAATTATGGATGGACCAGCGACTGCCGACACAGAGGTAGCTACAGCCGTGGACTACCGTACTGTGTCTGCTGCTAACATAGACTGGATGATAATGAGATGAAATTAATATATATATATATATATATATATATATAATATCACTAGTACTGCAGCCGGACAGGTATATATATTTATTATGTAATGACTGATGACGGACCTGCTGGACACCGTCAACTCAGCAGCACCGCAGACTGCTACAGTAAGCTACTATAGTAGTATGTATCAAGAAGAAAGAAAAAAAAAAAAACACGGATAGGTGGTATACATATACAATTATATATATATTATATACAATTATATATATATATATATATATATAAATTAAACTGGTGGTGATTAATTAAACTGGTGGTCAGGTCACTGGTCACACTATCAGCAACTTGCAAGTAGTACTCCTAAGCAGACAATCACAATATATACTGGTGGTCAGTGTGGTCACAATGGCAGTGTGGCACTCTGGCAGCAGAGTGCCAGCAAAAGTGTGCACTGTACGTTAAAATATGTACTCCTGCTCTCAGACTCTAACTGCTCCCCACTATCTCCCCCACAAGTCAGATATTATACAGTCACACTATCACTTCAGCAAGTAGTAGTACTCCTCCTAATGCTCCCCAAAATTACTAAAGTAAATAATACTGTGTCTCTCTCTACTCTAGTCTCACTCTCTATAAACGGAGAGGACGCCAGCCACGTCCTCTCCCTATCAATCTCAATGCACGTGTGAAAATGGCGGCGACGCGCGGCTCCTTATATAGAATCCGAGTCTCGCGATAGAATCCGAGCCTCGCGAGAATCCGACAGCGGGATGATGAAGTTCGGGCGCGCTCGGGTTAACCGAGCAAGGCGGGAAGATCCGAGTCGCTCGGACCCGTGTAAAAAAACCTGAAGTTCGGGCGGGTTCGGTTTCCGAGGAACCGAACCCGCTCATCTCTAGTGTATAACATGCTCTAACTGGTGCAATGAGTATGATGTGCTCTGCCTGGCGCAAAGTGTATAATGTGCGTTACCTGGTGCAATGTGTATAATGTGCTCTGCCTGGTGCAAAGTGTATACCGTGCTCTTCCTGGCGCAAAGTGTAGAACATGCTCTATCTGGCGCAATATGTATAACATGCTCTACCTGGCACAGTGTTTTTAGGAGGTTCTACCTGGTGCAATGTGTGGTGTAATATGAATTGGCACTATTATGTGGCTATGTCCCTTCCCCATGAAGCCACACCCCTACATTTTTGGGAGGCGTGTGCTTTCCATGTGTACGTATAATCAGGCCTTCTAAGCAGTAATACCGCCCACTTGACAGACTCTATCCCCTCAACAGACCCCACCCCTATTAGGGCTGCTTCCTTAAATTGGCTGGTTTTCGATCCCAATCCTCCCCTGGCAGTGTGTAATTATTATATATATTTCTGACTCATTTGTGTGACTCTGTAACCGCCGGTGTGTGATATAAAAAAATAATAATACATATTTTTGACTCATTTGTGTGACAATAAATAAAATAAAATATATATTTTGATTGAAATTAATATTTTGTGCTGTGTCATCCCAGTTTCTATTCAGTGACTGCAGCTGCTCTGTCCATCTAGGGGTGTTCTGTCAGTCCACCCAAAATATGAGACATCTTTTTTTTAATATTATGTGCTGTATTCTCCCAGTATACATCCAGACGTGCTCCGTCCATTTCAGAATGCTGAGTCCGTAGCTCATATTCTTATGTTATAACTCATTGTCCTATTTTCATTATTCTTTTTAAACCATATTGTGATTCATTCAAATTAATATTATTAATAATAATTATAAATTAACTACATTTTAATTAAATTAATATACCGTAAATACACTCTCCACACTTGTATAGCAAACCTTCTGCATATCAAATATATCTTTGAGGAAATTAATAATTTAATACAAATTAATAAATTAAAATCATTATCATAGCATCTGGAATATTGTCTTTTATTTTTCTTCTTTACAGTAATCATCTTATTGTGAACTGAAATTTTGAGCCTTGTCTAATGCGTAGTTTTTTAAATACATTCTTTTTTAAAATAATTTGTGTTGTGTTCATCTCCCAGTATCTACATCCAAGGACTGCTGCTTTTCCGTTCAGCTACCTTGGAGCAACCTTTTGGCCTAAACTGGATATAAACAATATTGTGAGTTGTGAGGTGTTCAGAATAGACTGGAAATGAGTGGAAATTAATGTTATTGAGGTTAATAATACTGTAGAAACTAGTGATGAGCGGGTTCGGTTCCTCAGAAACCGAACCCCCCCGAACTTCACCCATTTTACACGGGTCCGAGGCATACTCAGATTCTCCCGTATGGCTCGGTTAACCCGAGCGCGCCCGAACGTCATGATCCCGCTGTCGGATTCTCGCAAGATTCGGATTCTATATAAGCAGCCGCGCGTCGCCGCCATTTTCACTCGTGCATTGGAAATGTTAGGGAGAGGACGTGGCTGGCGTCCTCTCCGTTTATTCATTGTTGATGCAAATATTTGTGCTTGCTTATATCTTAATTGTGGGGACTGGGGAGCAGCTGTATTATTAATATAGGAGGAGTACAGTGCAGAGTTTTGCTGATCAGTGACCACCAGTTTTATCCGTTCTCTGCCTGAAAAAAACGCTCCTTATCTGTGCTCAGTGTGCAGCATATATCTGTGCTCACACTGTTTAATTGTGGGGACTGGGGAGCAGCTGTATTATATAGGAGGAGTACAGTGCAGAGTTTTGCTGACAGTGACCACCAGTATACGTTGTCTGCCTGAAAAACACTCCATATCTGTGCTCAGTGTGCTGCATATATCTATGCTCACACTGCTTTATTGTGGGGACTGGGGACCACCAGTATATTATATAGGAGGAGTACAGTGCAGAGTTTTGCTGACAGTGACCACCAGTATACGTTGTCTGCCTGAAAAACACTCCATATCTGTGCTCAGTGTGCTGCATATATCTGTGCTCACACTGCTTTATTGTGGGGACTGGGGACCAGCAGTATTATATAGGTATTATATATTATTTTCTGACCAGTGACCACCAGTATACGTTGTCTGCCTGAAAAACACTCCATATCTGTGCTGCATTGTAGTATATAGTAGGAGTACAGTGCATAATTTTGCTGACCACCAGTATATAATATATAGGAGTACGGTACAGAAGGCCACTGCTGTACCTACCTCTGTGTCGTCAAGTATATTATCCATCCATACCTGTGGTGCGTTTCAGTTTTGCACAGTTTGCTGATCACCAGTATATAATATATAGCATTACGGTACAGTAGGCCACTGCTCTACCTACCTCTGTGTCGTCAAGTATACTATCCATCCATACCTGTGGTGCATTTCAGTTTTGCACAGTTTGCTGACCACCAGTATATAATATATAGCATTACGGTACAGTAGGCCACTGCTGTACCTACCTCTGTGTCGTCAAGTATACTATCCATCCATACCTGTGGTCCATTTCAGTTGTGCGCAGTATATATATTAGTAGGCCATTGCTATTGATACTGGCATATAATTCCACACATTAAAAAATGGAGAACAAAAATGTGGAGGTTAAAATAGGGAAAGCTCAAGATCCACTTCCACCTCGTGCTGAAGCTGCTGCCACTAGTCATGGCCGAGACGATGAAATGCCATCAACGTCGTCTGCCAAGGCCGATGCCCAATGTCATAGTATAGAGCATGTAAAATCCAAAAAACAAAAGTTCAGTAAAATGACCCAAAAATCAAAATTGAAAGCGTCTGATGAGAAGCGTAAACTTGCCAATATGCCATTTACGACACGGAGTGGCAAGGAACGGCTGAGGCCCTGGCCTATGTTCATGGCTAGTGGTTCAGATTCACATGAGGATGGAAGCACTCATCCTCTCGCTAGAAAAATGAAAAGACTTAAGCTGGCAAAAGCACAGCAAAGAACTGTGCGTTCTTCTAAATCACAAATACCCAAGGAGAGTCCAATTGTGTCGGTTGCGATGCCTGACCTTCCCAACACTGGACGGGAAGAGCTTGCGCCTTCCACCATTTGCACGCCCCCTGCAAGTGCTGGAAGGAGCACCCGCAGTCCAGTTCCTGATAGTCAAATTGAAGATGTCACTGTTGAAGTACACCAGGATGAGGATATGGGTGTTGCTGGCGCTGGGGAGGAAATTGACAAGGAGGATTCTGATGGTGGGGTGGTTTGTTTAAGTCAGGCACCCGGGGAGACACCTGTTGTCCGTGGGACGTATATGGCTATTGACATGCCTGGTCAAAATACTAAAAAAATCAGCTCTTCGGTGTGGAATTATTTCAACACAAATGCGGACAACTGGTGTCAAGCCGTGTGTTGCCTTTGTCAAGCTGTAATAAGTAGGAGTAAGGACGTTAACCACCTCGGAACATCCTCCCTTATACGTCACCTGGACCGCATTCATCATAACAAGTTCAAAAACTTTGGATGACAGCGGAAGCAGTCCACTGACCACTAAATCCCTTCCTCTTGTAACCAAGCTCCTGCAAACCACACCACCAACTCCCTCAGTGTCAATTTCCACCTTACACAGGAAAGCCAATAGTCCTGCAGGCCATGTCACTGTCAAGTCTGACGAGTCCTCTCCTGCCTGGGATTCCTCCGATGCATTCTTTAGTGTAACGCCTACTGCTGCTGGCGCTGCTGTTGTTGCTGCTTAGAGTCGATCGTCATCCCAGAGGGGAAGTCGGAAGACCACTTGTACTACCTCCAGTAAGCAATTGACTGTCCAACAGTCCTTTGCGAGGAAGATGAAATATCACAGCAGTCATCCTGCTGCAAAGCGGATAACTCAGGCCTTGGCAGCCTGGGCGGTGAGAAACGTGGTTCCGGTATCCACCGCTAATTCAGAGGCAACTAGAGACTTGATTGAGGTACTGTGTCCCCGGTACCAAATACCATCTAGGTTCCATTTCTCTAGGCAGGCGATACCGAAAATGTACACAGACGTCAGAAAAAGAGTCACCAGTGTCCTAAAAAATGCAATTGTACCCAATATCCACTTAACCACGGACATGTGGACAAGTGGAGCAGGGCAGACTCAGGACTATATGACTGTGACAGCCCACTGGGTAGATGTATTGCCTCCCGCAGCAAGAACAGCAGCGGCGGCTCTAGTAGCAGCATCTCGCAAATGCCAACTCATTCCTAGGCAGGCTACGCTTTGTATCACCGCTTTCTATAAGAGACACACAGCTGACAACCTCTTACGGAAACTAAGGAACATCATTGCAGAATGGCTTACCCCAATTGGACTCTCCTGGGGATTTGTGACATCGGACAACGCCACCAATATTGTGCGTGCATTACATCTGGGCAAATTCCAGCACGTCCCATGTTTTGCACATACATTGAATTTGGTGATGCAGAATTATTTAAAAAACGACAGGGGCGTGCAAGAGATGCTGTCGGTGGCCCGAAGAATTGTGGGCCACTTTCGGCATTCAGCCACCGCGTGCCGAAGACTGGAGCACCACCAAACATTCCTGAACCTGCCGTGCCATCATCTGAAGCAAGAGGTGGTAACGAGGTGGAATTCAACCCTCTATATGCTTCAGAGGATGGAGGAGCAGCAAAAGGCCATTCAAGCCTATACATCTGCCCACGATATAGGCAAAGGACGGGGAATGCACCTGACTCAAGTGCAGTGGAGAATGATTTCAACGTTGTGCAAGGTTCTGCAACCCTTTGAACTTGCCACACGTGAAGTCAGTTCAGACACTGCCAGCCTGAGTCAGGTCATTCCCCTCATCAGGCTTTTGCAGAAGTAGCTGGAGACATTGAAGGAGGAGCTAAAACAGAGCGATTCCGCTAGGCATGTGGGACTTGTGGATGGAGCCCTTAATTCGCTTAACCAGGATTCACGGGTGGTCAATCTGTTGAAATCAGAGCACTACATTTTGGCCACCGTGCTCGATCCTAGATTTAAAACCTACGTTGTATCTCTCTTTCCGGCAGACACAAGTCTGCAGAGGTTCAAAGACCTGCTGGTGAGAAAATTGTCAAGTCAAGCGGAACGTGACCCGTCAACATCTCCTCCTTCACATTCTCCCGCAACTGGGTGTGCGAGGAAAAGGCTAAGAATTCCGAGCCCACCCGCTGGCGGTGATGCAGGGCAGTCTGGAGCGAGTGTTGACATCTGGTCCGGACTGAAGGACCTGCCAACGATTACTGACATGTCGTCTACTGACACTGCATATGATTCTCTCACCATTGAAAGAATGGTGGAGGATTATATGAGTGACCGCATCCAAGTAGGCACGTCAGACAGTCCGTACGTATACTGGCAGGAAAAAGAGGCAATTTGGAGGCCCTTGCACAAACTGGCTTTATTCTACCTAAGTTGCCCTCCCTCCAGTGTGTACTCCGAAAGAGTGTTTAGTGCAGCTGCTCACCTTGTCAGCAATCGGCGTACGAGGTTACTTCCAGAAAATGTGGAGAAGATGATGTTCATCAAAATGAATTATAATCAATTCCTCCGTGGAGACATTCACCATCAGCAATTGCCTCCAGAAAGTACACAGGGATCTGAGATGGTGGATTCCAGTGGGAACGAATTCATAATCTGTGAGGAGGGGGATGTACACAGTGAAAGGGGTGAGGAATCGGAGGATGATGATGAGGTGAACATCTTGTCTCTGTAGAGCCAGTTTGTGCAAGGAGAGATTGATTGCTTCTATTTTGGTGGGGGCCCAAACCAACCAGTCATTTCAGTCACAGTCGTGTGGCAGACCCTGTCGCTGAAATGATGGGTTCGTTAAAGTGTGCATGTCCTGTTTATACAACATAAGGGTGGGTGGGAGGGCCTAAGGACCATTCCATCTTGCACCTCTTTTTTCTTTCATTTTTCTTTGCATCATGTGCTGTTTGGGGACAATTTTTTTGAAGTGCCATCCTTCCTGACACTGCAGTGCCACTCCTAGATGGGCCAGGTGTTTGTGTCGGCCACTTGTGTCGCTTAGCTTAGTCACACAGCGACCTTGGTGCGCCTCTTTTTTTCTTTGCATCATGTGCTGTTTGGGGACAATTTTTTTTGAAGTGCCATCCTGCCTGACACTGCAGTGCCACTCCTAGATGGGCCAGGTGTTTGTGTTGGCCACTTGTGTCGCTTAGCTTAGTCACACAGCGACCTTGGTGCGCCTCTTTTTTTCTTTGCATCATGTGCTGTTTGGGGACAATTTTTTTGAAGTGCCATCCTTCCTGACACTGCAGTGCCACTCCTAGATGGCCAGGTGTTTGTGTCGGCCACTTGTGTCGCTTAGCTTAGTCACACAGCGACCTTGGTGCGCCTCTTTTTTTCTTTGCATCATGTGCTGTTTGGGGACTATTTTTTTGAAGTGCCATCCTGTCTGACACTGCAGTGCCACTCCTAGATGGGCCAGGTGTTTGTGTCGGCCACTTGGGTTGCTTAGCTTAGTCACACAGCGACCTTGGTGTGCCTCTTTTTTTCTTTGCATCATGTGCTGTTTGGGGACTATTTTTTTGAAGTGCCATCCTGCCTAACACTGCAGTGCCACTCCTGGATGGGCCAGGTGTTTGTGTCGGCCACTTGTGTCGCTTAGCTTAGTCACACAGCGACCTTGGTGCGCCTCTTTTTTTCTTTGCATCATGTGCTGTTTGGGGACTATTTTTTTGAAGTGCCATCCTGTCTGACACTGCAGTGCCACTCCTAGATGGGCCAGGTGTTTGTGTCGGCCACTTGGGTTGCTTAGCTTAGCCATCCAGCGACCTCGGTGCAAATTTTAGGACTAAAAATAATATTGTGAGGTGTGAGGTGTTCAGAATAGACTGAAAATGAGTGTTAATTATGGTTATTGAGGTTAATAATACTATGGGATCAAAATGACCCCCAAATTCTATGATTTAAGCTGTTTTTGAGGGTTTTTTGTAAAAAAACACCCGAATCCAAAACACACCCGAATCCGACAAAAATTTTCAGGGAGGTTTTCCCAAAACGCGTCCGAATCCAAAACACGGCCGTGGAATCGAATCCAAAACCAAAACACAAAACCTGAAAAATGTCCAGTGCACATCACTAGTAGAAACAAAAACACACACAAATTCTGTTATTTTTTCAAATAAATACAGATCCAAAACCAAAACCCGCAAGGGCGGTTTTGGCAAAACCAATCTAGATCCAAAACACGAAGGAGATCCGGATCTAAAACCAAAACACAAAACCCAAAAAATGGCCCGGCGCACACCCCTGTTAATCAAAATGAATTACCCATTTCACGAGGAAGATCTTTACTAGCAATTATGTTCAAAAATGTAATGGTGGATTTCAGCGGGACAAATTAATAGTGTGTGAAGATGTTGTACACACTGATGTAGGTGAGGAATCGGATGATGATGATGATGACATCTTGCCTATGTAGAGCCAGTTTGTGTACGTAGAGATCATTGGCAGCTTGTTTTGTGGGGGCCTAAACAAACCAATCATTTCAGCCAAAAGTAGCTGTCCCTGTCACTGAAGTGATTGGTTTGTTAAACTGTGCATGTCCTATTTAATATATACAACATAAGGGTGGCTGGGTGGCCCCAAAAACAATTCCATCTTGCCCCTCTTTTCTTTGCATTATGCACTGTTTGGAGCATTGCTGACTGTCCTCTTGTGTAGCCAACAAACATTTCATAATTAAACTACCACCCTGTCTGTCAGTACAGTGCCATTCTGTTTCCTAGATATGCCATGCTGGAAGTTTAAGTGCCACATGTTTGTGCCACCCACTGCTTTGGCTTAGCTTAGTCATCCAGCTACCTCAGTGCAACCTTTTGGCCTAAACTGGATGAAAACAATATTGTGAGTAGTGATGAGCGGGTTCGGATCCTCGGGATCCGAACCCCCCCGAACTTCACCGTTTTTTGCACGGGTCCGAGGCAAACTCGGATCCTCCCGCCTTGCTCGGTTAACCCGAGCGCGCCCGGACGTCATCATCCCGCGGTCGGATTTTTTCGAGATTCGTATTCTATATTAGGAGCCACGCGTCGCTGCCATTTTTCACTCGTGCATTGGAGATGATCGTGAGAGGACGTGGCTGGCGTCCTCTCAGTTTCTATGTTCAGTGGGCTGCAAATTGTGCTGCAAATATCTGTGCTCAGTGTGCTGCAAATATCTGTGCTCAGTGTGCTGCAAGTGCAAATATCTACATTCTCTGCCTGAAAAACGCTCCATATCTGACTGTGCTCAGTGTGCTGCAAATATCTGTGCTCGGCGTGCTAATTGCTTTATTGTGGGGACTGGGGACCAGCAGTATTATATAGTAGGAGGACAGTGCAGAGTTTTGCTGACCAGTGACCAGTGACCACCAGTATTATACGTTCTCTGCCTGAAAAACGCTCCATATCTGTGCTGCATTGTAGTATAGAAACATAGAAACATAGAATTTGTCGGCAGATAAGAACCACTTGGCCCATCTAGTCTGCCCCCTTTTTTTTTTTTATATTATTTTTATCTCTAACCTTATTTGATCCTTATTTCTTTGTAAGGATATCCTTATGTCTATCCCATGCATGTTTAAATTGCTCTACTGTCTTAGCCTCTACCACCTCTGATGGGAGGCTATTCCACTTGTCCACTACCCTTTCTGTGAAATAATTTTTCCGCAAATTTCCCCTGTACCTCCCCCCCTCCAGTCTCAGTGCATGTCCTCGTGTCCTATTGCTTCTCTTCATTTAGAGAATGTTTCCCTCCTGGACTTTGTTAAAACCCTTGATATATTTGAAAGTTTCTATCATGTCCCCCCTTTCCCTTCTCTGCTCCAAACTATACATATTGAGATTTCTTAGTCTTTCTGGGTATGTTTTGTGATGTAGGCCATGCACCATTTTAGTTGCCCTCCTTTGTACAGTTTCTAATGTATTAATATCCTTTTGAAGATATGGCCTCCAGAACTGAATACAGTATTCTAGATGAGGCCGTATATAGTAGGAGGACAGTGCAGAATTTTGCTGACCACCAGTATAACTATATATATAGCAGTACGGTACAGTAGTCCACTGCTCTACCTACCTCTGTGTCGTCAAGTATACTATCCATCCATACATGTGGTGCATTTCAGTTTTGCACAGTTTGCTGACCACCAGTATATACTATATAGCAGTACGGTACAGAAGGCCACTGCTCTTCCTACCTCTGTATCGTCAAGTATACTATCCATCCATACCTGTGGTGCATTTCAGTTTTGCACAGTTTGCTGACCATCAGTATATACTATATAGCAGTATGGTACAGAAGGCCACTGCTCTACCTACCTCTGTGTCGTCAAGTATACTGTCCATCCATACCTGTGGTGCATTTCAGTTTTGCCCAGTTTGCTGACCACCAGTATATACTATATAGCAGTACGGTACAGTAGGCCACTGCTCTACTTACCTCTGTGTCGTCAAGTATAGTATCCATCCATACCTGTGGTGCATTTCAGTTTTGCACAGTTTGCTGACCACCAGTATATACTATATAGCAGTACGGTACAGAAGGCCACTGCTCTACCTACCTCTGTGTCGTCAAGTATACTATCCATCCATACCTGTGGTGCATTTCAGTTTTGCACAGTTTGCTGACCACCAGTATAACTATATATATAGCATTACGGTACAGTAGTCCACTGCTCTAACTACCTCTGTGTCGTCAAGTATACTATCCATCCATACCTGTGGTGCATTTCAGTTTTGCACAGTTTGCTGACCACCAGTATATACTATATAGCAGTACGGTACAGAAGGCCACTGCTCTACCGACCTCTGTGTCGTCAAGTATACTATCCATCCATACCTGTGGTGCATTTCAGTTTTGCACAGTTTGCTGACCACCAGTATATAATATATAGCAGTATGGTACAGTAGGCCACTGCTCTACCTACCTCTGTGTCGTCAAGTATACTATCCATCCATACCTGTGGTGCATTTCAGTTTTGCACAGTTTGCTGACCACCAGTATATACTATATAGCAGTACGCTACAGAAGGCCACTGCTCTACCTACCTCTGTGTCGTCAAGTATACTATCCATCCATATCTGTGGTGCATTTCAGTTTTGAACAGTTTGCTGACCACCAGTATATACTATATAGCAGTACGGTACAGTAGGCCACTGCTCTACCTACCTCTGTGTCGTCAAGTATAGTATCCATCCATACCTGTGGTGCATTTCAGTTTTGCACAGTTTGCTGACCACCAGTATAACTATATATTAGTGAAGTGCACCAGAAATTTTTCGGGTTTTGTGTTTTGGTTTTGGATTCGTTTCCGCGGCCGTGTTTTCGATTCGGACGCGTTTTGGCAAAACCTCCCTGAAATTTTTTTGTCGGATTCGGGTGTGTTTTGGATTTAGGTCTTTTTTTACAAAAAACCCTCAAAAACAGCTTAAATCATAGAATTTGGGGGTCATTTTGATCCCATAGTATTATTAACCTCAATAACCATAATTTCCACTCATTTCCAGTCTATTCTGAACACCTCACACCTCACAATATTATTTTTAGTCCTAAAATTTGCACCAAGGTCGCTGGATGACTAAGCTAAGCGACCCAAGTGGCCGACACAAAGACCTGGCCCATCTAGGAGTGGCACTGCAGTGTCAGACAGGATGGCACTTCCAAAAAATAGTCCCCAAACAGCACATGATGCAAAGAAAAAAAGAGGTGCACCAAGGTCGCTGGATGGCTAAGCTAAGCGACACAAGTGGCCGACACAAACACCTGGCCCATCTAGGAGTGGCACTGCAGTGTCAGACAGGATGGCAGATTTAAAAAATAGTCCCCAAACAGCACATGATGCAAAGAAAAAAAGAGGTGCACCAAGGTCGCTGGATGGCTAAGCTAAGCGACACAAGTTGCCAACACAAACACCTGGCCCATCTAGGAGTGGCACTGCAGTGTCAGGCAGGATGGCACTTCAAAAAAATAGTCCCCAAACAGCACATGATGCAAAGAAAAATGAAAGAAAAGAGAGGTGCAAGATGGAATTGTCCTTGGGCCCTCCCACCCACCCTTATGTTGTATAAACAGGACATGCTCACTTTAACGAACCCATCATTTCAGCGACAGGGTCTGCCACACGACTGTGACTGAAATGACTGGTTGGTTTGGGCCCCCACCAAAATAGAAGCAATCAATCTCTCCTTGCACAAACTGGCTCTACAGAGGCAAGATGTCCACCTCCTCCTCATCGTCCAATTCCTCACCCCTTTCACTGTGTACATCCCCCTCCTCACAAATTATTAATTCGTCCCCACTGGAATCCACCATCTCAGGTCCCTGTGTACTTTCTGGAGGCAATTGCTGCTGGTGAATGTCTCCACGGAGGAATTGATTATAATAAATTTTGATAAACATCATCTTCTCCACATTTTCTGGAAGTAACCTCGTACGCCGATTGCTGACAAGGTGAGCGGCTGCACTAAACACTCTTTCGGAGTACACACTGGAGGGGGGGGCAACTTAGGTAAAATAAAGCCAGTTTCTGCAAGGGCCTCCAAATTGCCTCTTTTTCCTGCCAGTATACGTACGGACTGTCTGACTGCCTACTTGGATGCGGTCACTCATATAATCCTCCACCATTCTTTCAATGGTGACAGAATCATATGCATTGTCAGTAGACGACATGTCAGCAATCGTTGGCAGGTCCTTCAGTCCGGACCAGATGTCAGCACTCGCTCCAGACTGCCCTGCATCACCGCCAGCGGGTGGGCTCGGAATTCTTAGCCTTTTCCTCGCAGCCCCAGTTGCGGGAGAATATGAAGGAGGAGCTGTTGACGGGTCACGTTCCGCTTGAATTGACAATTTTCTCACCAGCAGGTCTTTGAACCTCTGCAGACTTGTGTCTGCCGGAAAGAGAGATACAACGTAGGTTTTAAATCTAGGATCGAGCACGGTGGCCAAAATGTAGTTGTTATGATTTTAATACTCTGGTCTGGGGAGATCTTATAGCAAGGACCTGAGTACTGGAACGTAATGCTGGGAAAGAGAGTGGGAACGGGAATAGCCCCTGGCGCCCTATCTCCGTTGTCTCGCCCGTGCTGTCAGAACTCTCTTGCGAGACTATGGTTGCTTGAGCCCATGGCAGCCGCGTTTGAAGGGCGATTTACGTCTGCCCAACTCCGATGCCCCCTCAGGTCTTAATGGGAGACAAAGAGAGATCCGAGACAGGGTGATAACAAGGGGCCCTCTAACTAAACAACAAAGCCAGGGGCTACAAACTAACCTAAAACTAGAGTATGTGCGGAAAACCGCCAGGGAAAAGGACAACCAAAATACCCACTTGTCCACTCTCCTACCCGGCACCGCCGAGTTCCGGAGAGGACTGTGGAAGCGGAAACCTCCGCAAATGCTCCAAAACAGAATACAAAATAAAGTGACCTAGGCCGCAGCACGCGGCAGAGCCGCCACTCACGAAACCACACGAGATCCTCTAGCGACTGTTGCGGGTAAATGAGGACCAGAAGACTCCTTGGGATGAGATGACAAACACCAAGATTCAGAGACTCTGAGGACAGGAATGACCGGACACAGCAGAACTGGAACAGACGTTCAGCAAACCAAAGCAGCATGCAGGAAGCTATAACCGGCGTCTGTGTGAGGCACTGAGAAGGCTTAAAACCTTGAATCCTCCAATCAGGGTTTCAGAGCCTGATTAACATAAATGTCGTGCAGCTGCCTTGCTGCACGACCAGAAAACATGTGTCTTTAATTAACTGATCGACCCTGCAACGGGGAACGCGGTCCGCCCGTGGCGTCCCCGTTGCTAGGGTCCTGGCGGCTCGGCGCGCCCGGCGTCCTAGTGTTGCTAGGGAGCCGGCGGCTCAGCGCGCACGGCGTCCTAGCGTCGCTAGGGACCCGGCGGCTCAGCACGCTCGGCGTCCCTAGTTGCTAGGCGCCGGGCCGCGAAGAGAACTCGGACCGCGGCGCCTAACAGTACCCCCCCCTTGAGGAGGGGTCAATGAACCCCTAAAGCCAGGTTTCTGAGGAAATTCCAGAAAAAATGATCTCTTGAGTCTAGGGGCATGAAGATCCTTATCCAGGACCCAAGACCTTTCCTCCGGACCATAGCCTTTCCAGTGAACCAAAAAATAAAGCCGGCCCCGGGACATTTTAGAATCAAGAACCTTCTCTACCAAGAACTCCTGTTGTCCCTGTACATCCACTGGAGATCTACCCTGAGAGGTCCTCTGAGGAAATCTACTGGAAGAAACATATTGTTTCAACAGGGAACAGTGAAAGGTATTTCCAATTCTGAGAGATCTTGGTAAACGTAGCCGAAAGGCAACTGGGTTGACCTTCTTAATGATAAGAAACGGTCCAATAAATTTGGGTCCCAGTCTAGCCGAGGATTGTCGAAGCTTGATGTTGCGAGTTGACAACCACACCTTATCTCCCACCTTAAAAGTGCAAGGACGTCGGAGCCTATCAGAAAATTTCTTTTCTCGGAAGGCCTCTTTTCTGAGAGCAAGGTGCACATTTCTCCAAATTGCTCTGAGATGGGAGGTTAAGGTCAGCGAGGAGACTGGAGAATGATGAAAACAAGAATTGGCTCTAGGGTGAAAACCAAAAACTGAAAAGAATGGAGACTCTTTGGTGGAGGAATGACAAGAGTTATTATAAGAAAATTCAGCCAAAGGGAGAAACTCGGACCAATCATTCTGGAGTTTGGCCGAATACAAACGTAAATACTGTTTTAATGTCTGGTTGACTAGTTCGGTTTGCCCGTTAGACTGTGGGTGGTAACCAGATGTTAAAGACAGTTTCATCTTCAATGAGGCACAAAAACGTTTCCAGAATCGTGCGATGAATTGTGGACCCCGATCAGAAACGATATCAGTGGGCAAACCATGAAGCCTGAACACATGGCGGAGGAACAAAACTGCCAACCCTTCAGCAGAAGGCAATCGGGGAAGAGCAATAAAATGAGCCATTTTACTAAAACGGTCCACTACCACCCAAATGACTCGGAATCCGGCTGAAAGGGGAAGGTCAACCACGAAATCCATGGAAATATGAGACCATGGCCTGAGAGGAACAGTTAAAGGCATGAGTTGCCCGATAGGCAACGAACGAGGAACCTTATGCTGTGCACAAACCTGACAGGAATGGACGAATTCCTTAACGTCTTTAGAAAGACTAGGCCACCACACTGAGCGAGAGACTAACTCCAAGGTCTTAGTGATACCCGGATGCCCTGAGACTTTGTTGTCATGAAACTCAGTTAAAACAGTGCCTCTCAAAAATTCAGGGACATAAAGACGACCAGCAGGAGTAAGTGTAGGAGCTTGGTGTTGAAGCTGGTTTAACTGAGTAAATAAATCCTGTGTGAGGCCTGCCCGGATGACCGAAGATGGAACTATGGGGGTAACAACAGGATTGCTATTGTGAACCGGAAGAAAGCTACGTGACAGGGCATCAGCTTTCGTATTCTTGGAACCAGGCCTGAAGGTGATTATAAACCTGAAACGAGTAAAAAATAATGCCCAACGTGCCTGCCGAGCATTAAGCCGTTTAGCTGATTCAATATATTGCAGGTTCTTATGGTCAGTAAAAACTGAAATAGTATGTCTAGCTCCCTCCAGCCAATGCCTCCATTCCGCGAAAGCCCATTTTACTGCCAGTAACTCCCGATTACCAACGTCATAGTTGGATTCAGCGGAGGAGAATTTCCTGGACATGAAGGCACAAGGATGTAACTCCAGAGACTCCGGATCTTCCTGAGAAAGGATAGCCCCCACTCCAACCTCTGAGGCATCAACCTCCACAATAAAGGGCAGTTCCGGATTAGGATGTCTGAGAACAGGAGCCGAGACAACGGCTTGTTTCAAGGCCCGGAAGGACAACTCAGCTTCATGCGACCAATTGGAGGGATCCGCTCCTTTTTTAGTCAGAGCTACTATGGGAGCGACCAGGTTAGAAAAAGTATGAATAAACCGCCTATAATAATTCGCAAACCCTAAAAAGCGCTGAATTGCTTTTAAATTAGTGGGCTGCGCCCAATTAAGGATGGCCTGGAGCTTCTTCGGTTCCATAGAAAATCCCTGGGGGGAAATTATGTACCCTAAAAAAGATACCTCTGTGATGTGAAAATCACACTTCTCCAGCTTGGCATATAAATGATTCTCACGTAACTTTTGAAGAACCAGACGCACCTGGGTAACATGTTGTTCCATCGACTCAGAATATATCAAGATGTTGTCTAAATAAACGACCACGAATTTCCCTAGGAAGTCACGGAGAACATCGTTAATGAGGTCTTGAAAACCCGCCGAAGCATTTGACAGGCCGAACGGCATCACCAGGTATTCATAGTGACCCGACTGAGTGCTGAAAGCTGTCTTCCACTCATCCCCAGATTTAATTCGGATGAGGTTGTAAGCTCCCCTAAGGTCAATTTTAGAGAAAATCACGGCGGAACGTAACTGATCAAAGGGTACAGAAATTAACGGCAAAGGATAGGTGTTTTTAACAGAGATCTTATTCAGTGCCCTAAAATCAATGCATGGTCTAAGCGAGCCATCTTTTTTCTCCACAAAGAAAAAACCAGCACTTAAGGGAGATTTTGATGGTCTAATAAATCCCTTCTTTAGGCTTTCCTGAATATAATTATTCATGGCCGTGGTTTCTGGCCCGGACAAGGCATATAACCTCCCCTTAGGCAAAGTGGCACCTGAAACTAGTTCAATTGCACAACCATAGGACCGATGGGGAGGCAGAATGTCCGCATTGCCTTTGGAAAACACATCGGCAAAATCCTGGTATTCCACAGGAATGAGCTCTGGGACGACTGCTGCAACCCTGACTGGATAAGAAATACATTCTTTAGCACAAAAAGAACCCCATTGGGAAATCTCCCCGGACCGCCAATCAATGGTGGGATTATGAAAGGCAAGCCAAGGGTGACCCAAAACTACAGGAACTGCCGGGCAATGTGTAAGGTAGAATTCTATATCTTCAGAATGTAAGGCTCCTACTGTAAGTACTATTGGAGGTGTACGGTGAGTAATTACCCCGTTGGAAAGCGGACCCCCATCTAAGCCGTGCATGGTGATACATCTATCTAACGGTAAATGTGGAATGCCTAAGGCCTTAGCCCAAGTTAAATCCATAAAGTTTCCTGCAGCTCCACTGTCGACAAAGGCCGCCACTAATGAACTGAGGCTGCCAAAGGAAACCTTAACAGGGACTAATAGAGAGTTGTTTGAGGAGATAAGCTGCAGACCTAAGTGAACCCCCTCACAATTCACCTGGTCAGAGCGTTTCCCAACTTGTTCGGGCAGTTACGAGCAAAATGTCCCTTACCACCACAGTACAAACAAAGACCGGAATTTTGTCTTCTGGTTCTTTCCTCAGGAGACAGCCGGGAGAGACCCATCTGCATGGGCTCCTCGACGTCCTCTGGGAAGGTATAAACACAAGGACTAGGCCTTACAGTTGTTCCTCTTTCAGCCCTCCGCTCTCGGAGACGACGATCAATTTTTATAGCAAGCTCTATGAGTTTATCGAGAGTCTCAGGAGCGGGGTACTGGAGGAGACTGTCTTTAATGAAATCAGATAAACCGAGGCGAAACTGACTGCGCAGGGCCGAGTCATTCCAGCCACTGTCGTTCGACCAACGGCGAAACTCGGTACAATAAACCTCCGCTGGATTTCTACCTTGTTTGAGAGCGCGCAGATGACTCTCAGCTGACGCCTCTCTATCTGGGTCATCATACAAGAGCCCTAATGACTTAAAAAAGGCGTCTACAGATAACAACGCAGGATCCTCAGCTTTTAAACCAAACGCCCAGGTCTGAGGATCACCCTGGAGTAATGAAATAATAATCCCAACCCGCTGGGATTCAGTACCAGAGGATGCAGGTCTTAAACGAAAAGAAAGCTTACAAGCTTCTTTAAAATTAAAAAAATCCTTTCTGTCACCGGAAAAACGGTCGGGTAAATGCATCTTTGGTTCTGGGACTACCCTTGGGGAGGCTCGCAAAAGATCTTCCTGCGATCTCACCTGAAGAGAAAGATCCTGAACCATCTGAGTAAGTTCTTGCATCTGGTTGACTAAGAGCTGACCGGGATTTGGTCCTAAACCTGTCGGATTCATGAGGCCGATAAACTCTCACAGAAACAAAATGAGAAAAAAAAATTAAACCCCCTGTAATTTTGAGTTTTGTGGGCCGGTTATAATGTTATGATTCCAATACTCTGGTCTGGGGAGATCTTATAGCAAGGACCTGAGTACTGGAACGTAATGCTGGGAAAGAGAGTGGGAACGGGAATAGCCCCTGGCTCCCTATCTCCGTTGTCTCGCCCGTGCTGTCAGAACTCTCTTGCGAGACTATGGTTGCTTGAGCCCATGGCAGCCGCGTTTGAAGGGCGGATTACGTCTGCCCAACTCCGATGCCCCCTTAGGTCTTAATGGGAGACAAAGAGAGATCTGAGACAGGGTGATAACAAGGGGCCCTCTAACTAAACAACAAAGCCAGGGGCTACCATCTAACCTAAAACTAGAGTATGTGCGGAAAACCGCCAGGGAAAAGGACAACCAAAATACCCACTTGTCCACTCTCCTACCCGGCACCGCCGAGTTCCGGAGAGGACTGTGGAAGCGGAAACCACCGCAAATGCTCCAAAACAGAATACAAAATAAAGCGACCTAGGCCGCAGCACGCGGCAGAGCCGCCACTCACGAAACCACACGAGATCCTCTAGCGACTGTTGCGGGTAAATGAGGACCAGAAGACTCCTTGGGATGAGATGACAAACACCAAGATTCAGAGACTCTGAGGACAGGAATGACCGGACACAGCAGAACTGGAACAGACGTTCAGCAAACCAAAGCAGCATGCAGGAAGCTATAACCGGCGTCTGTGTGAGGCACTGAGAAGGCTTAAAACCTTGAATCCTCCAATCAGGGTTTCAGAGCCTGATTAACATAAATGTCGTGCAGCTGCCTTGCTGCACGACCAGAAAACATGTGTCTTTAATTAACTGATCGACCCTGCAACGGGGAACGCGGTCCGCCCGTGGCGTCCCCGTTGCTAGGGTCCTGGCGGCTCGGCGCGCCCGGCGTCCTAGCATTGCTAGGGAGCCGGCGGCTCAGCGCGCACGGCGTCCTAGCGTCGCTAGGGACCCGGCGGCTCAGCACGCTCGGCGTCCCTAGTTGCTAGGCGCCGGGCCGCGAAGAGAACTCGGACCGCGGCGCCTAACAGTAGTGCTCTGATTTCAACAGATTGACCACCCGTGAATCCTGGTTAAGCGAATTAAGGGCTCCATCCACAAGTCCCACATGCCTAGCGGAATCGCTCTGTTTTAGCTCCTCCTTCAATGTCTCCAGCTTCTTCTGCAAAAGCCTGATGAGGGGAATGACCTGACTCAGGCTGGCAGTGTCTGAACTGACTTCACGTGTGGCAAGTTCAAAGGGTTGCAGAACCTTGCACAACGTTGAAATCATTCTCACTGCGCTTGAGTCAGGTGCATTCCCCCTCCTTTGCCTATATCGTAGGCAGATGTATAGGCTTGAATGGTCTTTTGCTGCTCCTCCATCCTCTGAAGCATATAGAGGGTTGAATTCCACCTCG
The DNA here is from genome assembly GCF_028390025.1 of Pseudophryne corroboree. Classification (NCBI taxonomy): domain Eukaryota; kingdom Metazoa; phylum Chordata; class Amphibia; order Anura; family Myobatrachidae; genus Pseudophryne; species Pseudophryne corroboree. The sequence goes on along the minus strand of NC_086448.1, from coordinate 144,229,095 downwards.
TTACTACCTCTTGCTTCAGATGATGGCAGGGCAGGTTCAGGACTGTTTGCTGGTGCTCCAGTCTTCGGCACGCGGTGGCTAAATGCCGAAAGTGGCCTGCAATTCTTCGGGCCACCGACAGCATCTCTTGCAAGCACCTGTCGTTTTTTAAATAATTCTGCACCACCAAATTCAATGTATGTACAAAACATGGGACATGCTGGAATTTGCCCAGATATAAAGCACGCACAATATTGGTGGCGTTGTCCGATGTCACAAATCCCCAGGAGAGTCCAATTGGGGTAAGCCATTCTGCGATGATGTTCCTCAATTTCCGTAAGAGGTTGTCAGCTGTGTGCCTCTTATGGAAAGCGGTGATACAAAGCGTAGCCTGCCTAGGAACGAGTTGGCGTTTGCGAGATGCTGCTACTGGTGCCGCCGCTGCTGTTCTTGCTGCGGGAGGCAATACATCTACCCAGTGGGCTGTCACAGTCATATAGTCCTGAGTCTGCCCTGCTCCACTAGTCCACATGTCCGTGGTTAAGTGGACATTGGGTACAACTGCATTTTTTAGGACACTGGTGACTCTTTTTCTGATGTCTGTGTACATTTTCGGTATCGCCTGCCTAGAGAAATGGAACCTAGATGGTATTTGGTACCGGGGACACAGTACCTCAATCAAGTCTCTAGTTGCCTGTGAATTAACGGTGGATACCGGAAACACGTTTCTCACCACCCAGGCTGCCAAGGCCTGAGTTATCCGCTTTGCAGCAGGATGACTGCTGTGATATTTCATCTTCCTCGCAAAGGACTGTTGGACAGTCAATTGCTTACTTGAAGTAGTACAAGTGGTCTTCCGACTTCCCCTCTGGGATGACGATCAACTCCCAGCAGCAACAACAGCAGCGCCATCAGCAGTAGGCGTTACACTCAAGGATGCATCGGAGGAATGCCAGGCAGGAGAGGACTCGTCAGACTTGACAGTGACATGGCCTGCAGGACTATTGGCTTTCCTGTCTAAGGAGGAAATTGACACTGAGGGAGTTGGTGGTGTGGTTTGCAGGAGCTTGGTTACAAGAGGAAGGGATTTAGTGGTCAGTGGACTGCTTCCGCTGTCATCCAAAGTTTTTGAACTTGTCACTGACTTCTGATGAATGCGGTCCAGGTGACGTATAAGGGAGGATGTTCCTAGGTGGTTAACGTCCTTACCCCTACTTATTACAGCTTGACAAAGGCAACACACGGCTTGACACCAGTTGTCCGCATTTCTGTTGAAATAATTCCACACCGAAGAGGTGATTTTTTTTGTAGTTTGACCAGGCATGTCAATGGCCATATTCGTCCCACGGACAACAGGTGTTTTCCCGGGTGCCTGACTTAAACAAACCACCTCACCATCAGAATCCTCCTTGTCAATTTCCTCCCCAGCACCAGCAACACCCATATCCTCATCCTGGTGTACTTCAACAGTGACATCTTCAATTTGACTATCAGGAACTGGACTGCGGGTGCTCCTTCCAGCACTTGCAGGGGGCGTGCAAATGGTGGAAGGCGCAAGCTCTTCCCGTCCAGTGTTGGGAAGGTCAGGCATCGCAACCGACACAATTGGACTCTCCTTGGAGGTTTGTGATTTAGAAGAACGCACAGTTCTTTGCTGTGCTTTTGCCATCTTAACTCTTTTAAGTTTTCTAGCAGGAGGCTGAGTGCTTCCATCCTCAGGTGAAGCTGAACCACTAGCCTTGAACATAGGCCAGGGCCTCAGCCGTTCCTTGCCACTCCGTGTCGTAAATGGCACATTGGCAAGTTTACGCTTCTCCTCAGACGATTTTGATTTAGATTTTTGGGTCATTTTACTGAGCTTTATTTTTTTGGATTTTATATGCTCTCTACTATGACATTGGGCATCGGCCTTGGCAGACGAGGTTGATGGCATTTCATCGTCTCGGCCATGACTAGTGGCAGCAGCTTCAGCACGAGGTGGAAGTGGATCTTGATCTTTCCCTATTTCACCCTCCACATTTTTGTTCTCCATTTTTTAATGTGTGGAATTATATGCCAGTAATATATCAATAGCAATGGCCTACTACTATATATACTGCGCACAACTGAAATGCACCACAGGTATGGATGGATAGTATACTTGATGACACAGAGGTAGGTAGAGCAGTGGCCTACTGTAACGTACTGCTATATATTATATACTGGTGGACAGCAAACTGTGCAAAACTGAAATGCACCACAGGTATGGATGGATAGTATACTTGACGACACAGAGGTAGGTAGAGCAGTGGCCTACTGTACCTTACTGCTATATAGTATATACTGGTGGTCAGCAAACTGTGCAAAACTGAAATGCACCACAGGTATGGATGAATAGTATACTTGACGACACAGAGGTAGGTAGAGCAGTGGCCTACTGTGCCGTACTGCTATATATTATATACTGGTGGACAGCAAACTGTGCAAAACTGAAATGCACCACAGGTATGGATGGATACTAGTATACTTGACGACACAGAGGTAGGTAGAGCAGTGGCCTACTGTATCGTACTGCTATATAGTATATACTGGTGGTTTGCAAACTGTGCAAAACTGAAATGCACCACAGGTATGGATGGATAGTATACTTGAAGACACAGAGGTAGGTAGAGCAGTGGCCTACTGTACCGTACTGCTATATATTATATACTGGTGGACAAAAAACTGTGCAAAACTGAAATGCACCACAGGTATGGATAGATAGTATACTTGACGACACAGAGGTAGGTAGAGCAGTGGCCTACTGTGCCGTACTGCTATATATTATATACTGGTGGACAGCAAACTGTGCAAAACTGAAATGCACCACAGGTATGGATGGATACTAGTATACTTGACGACACAGAGGTAGGTAGAGCAGTGGCCTACTGTACCGTACTGCTATATAGTATATACTGGTGGTTTGCAAACTGTGCAAAACTGAAATGCACCACAGGTATGGATGGATAGTATACTTGACGACACAGAGGTAGGTAGAGCAGTGGCCTACTGTACCGTACTGCTATATATTATATACTGGTGGACAGAAAACTGTGCAAAACTGAAATGCACCACAGGTATGGATGGATACTAGTATACTTGATGACACAGAGGTAGGTAGAGCAGTGGCCTACTGTACCGTACTGCTATATAGTATATACTGGTGGTCAGCAAAACTGAAATGCACCACAGGTATGGATGGATAGTATACTTGACGACACAGAGGTAGGTAGAGCAGTGGCCTACTGTACCATACTGCTATATAGTATATACTGGTGGTCAGCAAACTGTGCAAAACTGAAATGCACCACAGGTATGGATGGATATAAATATATTTGACGACACAGAGGTAGGTAGAGCAGTGGCCTACTGTATCGTACTGCTATATAGTATATACTGGTGGTCAGCAAACTGTGCAAAACTGAAATGCACCACAGGTAAGGATGGATAGTATACTTGACGACACAGAGGTAGGTAGAGCAGTGGCCTTCTGTACCGTACTGCTATATAGTATATACTGGTGGTCAGCAAACTGTGTAAAACTGAAATGCATCACAGGTATGGATGGATAGTATACTTGACGACACAGAGGTAGGTAGAGCAGTGGACAACTGTACCGTACTGCTATATATATAGTTACACTGGTGGTCAGCAAAATTCTGCACTGTCCTCCTACTATATACGACAAAGCAGCACAGATATGGAGCGTTTTTCAGGCAGAGAACGTTTAATACTGGTGGTCACTGGTCACTGGTCGGCAAAACTCTGCACTGTCTTCCTACTATATAATACTGCTGGTCCCCAGTCCCCACAATAAAGCAATTAGCACACTGAGCACAGATATTTGCATCACACTAAGCACAGTCAGATATGCAGCGTTTTTCAGGCAGAGAACGTAGATATTTGCACTTGCAGCACACTGAGCACAGATATTTGCAGCACACTGAGCACAGATATTTGCAGCACAATTTGCAGCCCACTGAACATAGAAACTGAGAGGACGCCAGCCACGTCCTCTCACGATCATCTCCAATGCACGAGTTAAAAATGGCAGCGACGCACGGCTCCTTATATAGAGTACAAATCTCGCGAGAATCCGACCGCGGGATGATGACGTTCGGGCACGCTAGGGTTAACCGAGCACGGTGGGAGGATCGGAATCTGCCTCAGACCCGTGTAAAATGGGTGAAGTTCGGGGGGGTTCGGATCCCGAGGATCCGAACCCGCTCATCACTACTATATATATAGCAGTATGTTACAGTAGTCCACTGCTCTACCTATCTCTGTGTTGTCAAGTATACTATCCATCCATACCTGTGGTGCATTTCAGTTTTGCACAGTTTGCTGACCACCAGTATATACTATATAGCAGTATGGTACAGAAGGCCACTGCTCTACCTACCTCTGTGTCGTCAAGTATACTATCCATCCATACCTGTGGTGCATTTCAGTTTTGCACAGTTTGCTGACCACCTGTATATACTATATAGCAGTACGGTACAGAAGGCCACTGCTCTACCTACCTCTGTGTCGTCAAGTATACTATCCATCCATACCTGTGGTGCATTTCAGTTTTGCACAGTTTGCTGACCACCAGTATATACTATATAGCAGTATGGTACAGAAGGCCACTGCTCTACCTACCTCTGTGTCGTCAAGTATACTATCCATCCATACCTGTGGTGCATTTCAGTTTTGCACAGTTTGCTGACCACCTGTATATACTATATAGCAGTACGGTACAGAAGGCCACTGCTCTACCTACCTCTGTGTCGTCAAGTATACTATCCATCCATACCTGTGGGGCATTTTAGTTTTGCACAGTTTACTGACCACCAGTATAACTATATATATAGCAGTACGGTACAGTAGTCCACTGCTCTACCCACCTCTGTGTCATCAAGTATACTATCCATCCATACCTGTGGTGCATTTCAGTTTTGCAGTTTGCTGACCACCAGTATATACTATATAGCAGTACGGTATAGAATGCCACTGCTCTACCTACCTCTGTGTCGTCAAGTATACTATCCATCCATACCTGTGGTGCATTTCAGTTTTGCACAGTTTGCTGACCACCAGTATATACTATATAGCAGTACGGTACAGAAGGCCACTGCTCTACCTACCTCTGTGTCGTCAAGTACACTATCCATCCATACCTGTGGTGCATTTCAGTTTTGCACAGTTTGCTGACCACCAGTATACACTATATAGCAGTACGGTACAGAAGGCCACTGCTCTACCTACCTCTGTGTTGTCAAGTATACTATCCATCCATACCTGTGGCGCATTTCAGTTTTGCACAGTTTGCTGACCACCAGTATATAATATATAGCAGTACGGTACAGTAGTCCACTGCTCTACCTACCACTGTGTCGTCAAGTATACTATCCATCAATACCTGTGGTGCATTTCAGTTTTGCACAGTTTGCTGACCACCAGTATATAATATATAGTAGTACGGTACAGTAGGCCACTGCTCTACCTACCTCTGTGTCGTCAAGTATACTATCCATCCATACCTGTGGTGCATTTCAGTTTTGCACAGTTTGCTGACCACCAGTATATAATATATAGCAGTACGGTACAGTAGGCCACTGCTCTACCTACCTCTGTGTCGTCAAGTATACTATCCATCCATACCTGTGGTGCATTTCAGTTTTGCACAGTTTGCTGACCAACAGTATATATAATATATAGCAGTACGGTACAGTAGGCCACTGCTCTACCTGCCTCTGTGTCGTCAAGTATACTATCCATCCATACCTGTGGTGCATTTCAGTTTTGCACAGTTTGCTGACCACCAGTATATAATATATAGCAGTACGGTACAGTAGGCCACTGCTCTACCTTCCTCTGTGTCGTCAAGTATACTATCCAACCATACCTGTGGTGCATTTCAGTTTTGCACAGTTTACTGACCATTAGTATATAATATATAGCAGTACGGTACAGTAGGCCACTGCTCTACCTACCTCTGTGTCGTCAAGTATACTATCCATCCATACCTGTGGTGCAGTTCAGTTTTGCACAGTTTGCTGACCACCAGTATATAATATATAGCAGTACGGTAAGTAGGCCACTGCTCTACCTACTTCTGTGTCGTCAAGTATACTATCCATCCATACCTGTGCTGCATTTCAGTTTTGCACAGTTTGCTGACCTCCAGTATATAATATATAGCAGTACGGTACAGTAGTCCACTGCTCTACCTACCTCTGTGTCTTCAAGTATACTATCCATCCATACCTGTGGTGCATTTAAGTTTTTGTGCGCAGTATATATAGTAGTAGGCCATTGCTATTGATAAATATATTACTGGCATATAATTCCACACATTAAAAAATGGAGAACAAAAATGTGGAGGGTAAAATAAGGAAAGATCAAGATCCACTTCCACCTCGTGCTGAAGCTGCTGCCACTAGTCATAGTCGAGAAAATGAAATGCCATTAACGTCGTCTGCCAAGGCCGATGCCCAATGTCATAGTAGAGAGCATGTAAAATCCAAAAAAATAAAGCTCAGTAAAATGACCCAAAAATCTAAATCAAAATCGTCTGAGGAGAAACGTAAACTTGCCAATGTGCCATTTACGACATGGAGTGGCAAGGAACGGCTGAGGCCCTGGCCTATGTTCAAGGCTAGTGGTTCAGCTTCACCTGAGGATGGAACCACTCATCCTCCTGCTAGAAAACTTAAAAGAGTTAGATGGCAAAAGCACAGCAAAGAACTGTGCGTTCTTCTAAATAACAAATCCCCAAGGAGAGTCCAATTGTGTCGGTTGCGATGCCTGACCTTCCCAACACTGGACGGGAAGAGCTTGCGCCTTCCACCATTTGCACGCCCCCTGCAAAAAAAAAAAGAGCACCCGCAGTCCAGTTCCTGATAGTCAAATTGAAGATGTCACTGTTGAAGTACACCAGGATGAGGATATGGGTGTTGCTGGCGCTGGGAAGGAAATTGAAAAGGAGGATTCTGATGGTGAGGTGGTTTGTTTAAGTTAGGCACCCGGACAGACACCTATTGTCCGTGGGACGAATATGGCCATTGACATGCCTGGTCAAACTACAAAAAAAATCACCTCTTCGGTGTGGAATTATTTCAACAGAAATGCGGACAACTGGTGTCAAGCCGTGTTTTGCCTTTGTCAAGCTGTAATAAGTAGGGGTAAGGACGTTAACCACCTAGGAACATCCTCCCTTATACGTCACCTGGACCGCATTCATCAGAAGTCAGTGACAAGTTCAAAAACTTTGGATGACAGCGGAAGCAGTCCACTGACCACTAAATCCCTTCCTCTTGTAACCAAGCTCCTGCAAACCACACCACCAACTCCCTCAGTGTCAATTTCCTCCTTAGACAGGAAAGCCAATAGTCCTGCAGGCCATGTCACTGTCAAGTCTGACGAGTCCTCTCCTGCCTGGGATTCCTCCGATGCATCCTTGAGTGTAACACCTACTGCTGCTGGCGCTGCTGTTGTTGCTGCTGGGAGTCGATCGTCATCCCAGAGGGGAAGTCGGAAGACCACTTGTACTACTTCCAGTAAGCAATTGACTGTCCAACAGTCCTTTGCGAGGAAGATGAAATATCACAGCAGTCATCCTGCTGCAAAGCGGATAACTCAGGCCTTGGCAGCCTGGGTGGTGAGAAACGTGTTTCCGGTATCCACCGTTAATTCACAGGGAACTAGAGACTTGATTAAGGTACTGTGTCCCCGGTACCAAATACCATCTAGGTTCCATTTCTCTAGGCAGGCGATACCGAAAATGTACACAGACGTCAGAAAAAGAGTCACCAGTGTCCTAAAAAATGCAGTTGTACCCAATGTCCACTTAACCACGGACAAGTGGAACAGGGCAGACTCAGGACTATATGACTGTGACTGCCCACTGGGTAGATGTATTGCCTCCGGCAGCAAGAACAGCAGCGGCGGCACCAGTAGCAGCATCTCGCAAATGCCAACTCGTTCCTAGGCAGGCTACGCTTTGTATCACCGCTTTCCATAAGAGGCACACAGCTGACAACCTCTTATGGAAACTGAGGAACATCATCGCAGATTGGCTTACCCCAATTGGACTCTCCTGGGGATTTGTGACATCGGACAACGCCACCAATATTGTGCGTGCATTACATCTGGGCAAATTCCAGCACGTCCCATGTTTTGCACATACATTGAATTTGGTGGTGCAGAATTATTTAAAAAACGACAGGGGCGTGCAAGAGATGCTGTCGGTGGCCCGAAGAATTGCGGCCCACTTTCGGCATTCAGCCACCGCGTGCCGAAGACTGGAGCACCAGCAAACAGTCCTGAACCTGCCCTGCCATCATCTGAAGCAAGAGGTGGTAACGAGGTGGAATTCAACCTTCTATATGCTTCAGAGGATGGAGGAGCAGAAAAAGGCCATTCAAGCCTATACATCTGCCTACGATATAGGCAAAGGAGGGGGAATGCACCTGACTCAAGCTTAGTGGAGAATGATTTCAACGTTGTGCAAGGTTCTGCAACCCTTTGAACTTGCCACACGTGAAGTCAGTTCAGACACTGCCAGCCTGAGTCAGGTCATTCCCCTCATCAGGCTTTTGCAGAAGAAGCTGGAGACATTGAATGAGGAGCTAAAACAGAGCGATTCCGCTAGGCATATGGGACTTGTGGATGGAGCCCTTAATTCGCTTAACCAGGATTCACGGGTGGTCAATCTGTTGAAATCAGAGCACTACATTTTGGCAACCGTGCTCGATCCTAGATTTAAAACCTACGTTGTATCTCTCTTTCCGGCAGACACAAGTCTGCAGAGGTTCAAAGACCTGCTAGTGAGAAAATTGTCAAGTCAAGCGGAACGTGACCCGTCAACAGCTCCTCCTTCACATTCTCCCGCAACTGGGGCTGCGAGGAAAAGGCTCAGAATTCCGAGCCCACCCGCTGGCGGTGATGCAGGGCAGTCTGGAGCGAGTGCTGACATCTGGTCCGGACTGAAGGACCTGCCAACGATTACTGACATGTCGTCTACTGTCACTGCATATGATTCTGTCACCATTGAAAGAATGGTGGAGGATTATATGAGTGACCGCATCCAAGTAGGCACGTCAGACAGTCCGTACGTATACTGGCAGGAAAAAGAGGCAATTTGGAGGCCCTTGCACAAACTGGCTTTATTCTACCTAAGTTGCCCTCCCTCCAGTGTGTACTCCGAAAGAGTGTTTAGTGCAGCCGCTCACCTTGTCAGCAATCGGCGTACGAGGTTACTTCCAGAAAATGTGGAGAAGATGATGTTCATCAAAATGAATTATAATCAATTCCTCCATGGAGACATTCACCAGCAATTGCCTCCAGAAAGTACACAGGGACCTGAGATGGTGGATTCCAGTGGGGACGAATTAATAATCTGTGAGGAGGGGGATGTACACAGTGAAAGGGGTGAGGAATCAGACGATGAGGAGGAGGTGGACATCTTGCCTCTGTAGAGCCAGTTTGTGCAAGGAGAGATTGATTGCTTCTTTTTTGGTGGGGGCCCAAACCAACCAGTCATTTCAGTCACAGTCATGTGGCAGACCCTGTCACTGAAATGATGGGTTTGTTAAAGTGTGCATGTCCTGTTTATACAACATAAGGGTGGGTGGGAGGGCTCAAGGACAATTCCATCTTGCGCCTCTTTTTTTCTTTAATTTATCTTTGCATCATGTGCTGTTTGGGGACTATTTTTTAAATATGCCATCCTGTCTGACACTGCAGTGCCACTCCTAGATGGGCCAGTTGTTTGTGTAGGCCACTTGGGTTGCTTAGCTTAACCATCCAGCGACCTTGGTGCACCTCTTTTTTTCTTTGCATCATGTGCTGTTTGGGGACTATTTTTTAAATCTGCCATCCTATCTGACACTGCAGTGCCACTCCTAGATGGGCCAGTTGTTTGTGTCGGCCACTTGGGTCGCTTAGCTTAACCATCCAGCGACCTTGGTGCACCTCTTTGTTTCTTTGCATCATGTTCTGTTTGGGGACTATTTTTTAAATCTGACATCCTGTCTGACACTGCAGTGCCACTCCTAGATGGGCCAGGTGCTTGTGTCGGCCACTTGGGTCGCTTAGCTTAGCCACACAGCTACCTCATTGCACCTCTTTTTTTATTTGCATCATGTGCTGTTTGGGGACTATTTTTTAAATCTGCCATCCTGTCTGACACTGCAGTGCCACTTTTAGATGGGCCAGGTGTTTGTGTCGGCCACTTGGGTCACTTAGCTTAGTCACACAGCGACCTTGGTGCACCTCTTTTTTTCTTTGCATCATGTGCTGTCTGGGGACTATTTTTTGAAGTGCCATCCTGTCTGACACTGCAGTGCCACTCCTAGATGGGCCAGGTGTTTGTGTCGGCCACTTGGGTCGCTCAGCTTAGTCATTCAGCGACCTCGGTGAAAATTTTAGGACTAAAAATAATATTGTGAGGTGTGAGGTGTTCGGAATAGACTGGAAATGAGTGGAAATTATGGTTATTGAGGTAAATAATACTATGGGATCAAAATTACCCCCAAATTCTATGATTTAAGCTGTTTTTGAGGGTTTTTTTGTAAAAAAAACACCCGAATCCAAAACACACCCGAATCCGACAAAAAAATTTCAGGGAGGTTTTGCCAAAACGCGTCCGAATCCAAAACACGGCCGTGGAACCGAATCCAAAACCAAAATACAAAACCCGAAAAATGTCCAGTGCACATCAAGTCATACAAGTCATGCAGCAAAAAACGTGAATGCAGCACACGCTGCACCTGACGAAGGGACCCGCAGTAGCCCGAAATGCCGCATTGTTCTACATGCGTGAGCTTTTCTTGGTTTGCTTCATGACTTGTATCTTGGGACATTGTCATCTCAGATATGTATGTATGCAGCATTAACATGGATGATCATTAAAGTAATTTGCTAAAGACAAGCCTTGCAGTGCCGTGTCCGTTTTGAACTCTGTGTTCCGAACCCCACCATGTCTGGATTATGAGACAAGGGCACGCAGGCAGTTGATTCATTACAGAGAGTGCCGGTGTCACAACTGAGGGCCTGAGCTGACGGGAGGCAGCCTCAGTTGTAGGGGCTGAGATGTACCGGAACCTGGGAGGTTGTATCAGACCCCTGGACATGTAAGTAACATGAATAATAACTGCCCGAAGGCGTGACCACGACAACTTGGATAAAAGTCAATGATGTTTATTATGACAACTCCGCAACACAGCAGCAGTAAAAGAAAACGTAAAAGTCAGCAAATAAAAAATACAGTTCCTGGGTACTACAGGATGGCAGGAGCCACAGGGCACTGGTAGTGTGAGATAGTTCTTATGATCTTCTAGATGGAAAGTCCTTACCAGGCCCGACTGTAGCAATGGAGATAACCCAGGATTGTGCCAGCTGGTGTTCCAGGAAAAGCTGGGTTGCTGAAGGTAAAACAGCTGCTGTGGATACTGGCTGGAACCAGACTGTTGTTAGCACGGAGTGGATACTGACTGGAACCAGTTAAATAATAAATGAACTTGGGAGCGATGAAATATGAACTGAAATGTAGAACTTGAGAGCGGAGAAATAATAATACCGGTGGAGAGTGGTAAAGTGTAGAAAGGACACCAGCCCTTTAAGGGAAGCTGTACTCTGCTGGAAGCTGAGCTGGAAGCCGGTAATGTTGTAGCTGGAAACAGATGAATCCACAATGGATTGGAGAGTCAGGCTACACCGCAGGTGGAATGCTGGTGCGGGTCTTTATGGTGGAAGTCTTGAGACAGGAGCTGGAACCTGGAAGACAATCACAGGAGAGAGACAAACAGGAACTAGGTTTGACAACCAAAGCACTGACGCCTTCCTTGCTCAGGCACAGTGTATTTATACCTGCAGCAAGGAAGGGATTGGCTAGGCAATTATGCAGATTATCAATACTGAGAACAGATTGGTGGAAATGATCAGCTGACAGAATCCAAGATGGCTGCGCCCATGCAGACACTTGGAGGGAAGTTTGGTTTGTAATCCATGTGGTAATGAAAACAGTAATGGCGGCGCCGGCCACCGGAGACAGGAGGCGCCAGGCTGACAGATGCACATCCAACCACGCGGACACAGCGGAGGCCGCGGCTGACGTAATCGCCACTCAGACACTCTGCATGCAGAAGTTCCGGGACGGCGGCGGAGGCCGCGGGAGACGCCATGCCAGGTGTAATATGGCGTTTACTGTGACAGCGTCCCAGAGTGACAGGAGAGGATACAGGAATGTACACATCAGGATAACAGATGGGATCCGGTCCTGGAGCGCTGAGCCAGCCTTAGGAGGCATCTGATGGGTAAGAAATGGCGTCCAGATACCCGGATCATGACAGCACCCCCCCCCCCCTTTAGGAGTGGCCCCAGGACACTTCTTTGGCTTTTGAGGAAACTTGGAATGGAATCTCCGGACCAAGGCAGGAGCATGGACATCAGAAGCATTGGTCCATGAACGTTCCTCAGGACCATAACCCTTCCAGTCAAAAAGATATTGTAGTTGACCGTAACGGTGACGTGAGTCCAGGATCTTGGCCACTTCATACTCAACGCCTCGTTGAGTTTGGACTTTCGGAGTTGGAAGAAGTGAGGAATGAAACCGATTCAAGATCAGCGGTTTCAACAGGGAAACATGGAATGTCCTGGGTATTTTTAAGAAGGGAGGCAACTGGAGTCTGTAAGCAACAGGATTGATGACTTGTTCAATCTTGAAAGGACCGATATAGCGAGGTGCAAACTTCATACTGGGAACTCTTAACCTCAAATTCTTCGTGGATAACCATACCCGATCACCCACCTTGAGAGCAGGAACTGCTCGACGCTTCTTATCCGCAAACTTCTTGTACCTGAACGATGCCTTGAGCAGAGCTGATCGTACGCTCTTCCAGATATTGGCAAACTGATGCAAGGTGATATCCACTGCGGGAACAGAAGTTGCTGGAAGCGGTTGGAACTCAGGGACTTTAGGGTGGAATCCAAAGTTAGTGAAGAATGGTGTTGAAGCAGATGAAGAATGATACTGGTTGTTATGACAGAACTCGGCCCAGGGAAGTAATTGAACCCAGTCATCTTGAGAGGAGGACACATAGATGCGGAGGAAGGCCTCCAAGTCCTGATTCACCCTCTCGGTTTGACCATTGGTCTGAGGATGGTAAGCCGTGGAAAACTTTAGCTTGACTTGGAGGACTTGACATAAACTTCGCCAGAATTTGGCTGTGAATTGAACTCCTCGATCTGAGATAATTTCTTCAGGAAGACCGTGGAGTCGGAAGATCTCTTGTATGAATACTTGAGCCAACTTGGAAGCTGACGGAAGACCGGTGAGAGGAATGAAGTGTGCCATCTTGGTGAACCGGTCAACTACCACCCAGATGGTATTGAACTTGTTGCACATGGGTAAGTCTGTAATGAAATCCATCGACAAGTGGGTCCATGGTCGACGGGGAACGGATAGTGGAACCAGTTGCCCCGCAGGCGACTGGCGGGATACTTTATGTTGGGCACACTTAGGGCAAGATGCAATAAACTCCAAGACGTCTTTTTTCAGAGTTGGCCACCAATAGGACCTAGAGATAAACTCCAGGGTTTTTTGGATACCTGTTTGTCCGGCAAAACGGGAAGCATGGGCCCAATGCATGAGCTTCTTCCTTAGCATCGGCTTCACAAAACTTTTCCCTGATGGGGGCGTAGAGTCCATCCCTACCGTGGAGAATGCCAACGGATTTATAATAGGATGCTTGTCTGAAAACTCTGACTCATTTTCTTGCTCCCATGAGCGGGAAAGGGCATCGGCCTTGCGATTCTGAGAGCCCGGACAGAACTGGAGTTTAAAGTCGAACCTGGAAAAGAAAAGTGCCCATCTGGCCTGACGAGGGTTGAGACATTGTGCGCCCTTCAGGTATAAAAGGTTCTTGTGGTCTGTAAGTATGGTGATTAAATGAGAAGCTCCCTCCAACAGATACCTCCACTCTTCTAGAGCGAGCTTGATGGCTAGCAACTCCTGGTCGCCAATGGCATAGTTGCGCTCAGCTGGGGAGAACTTCCGGGAGAAGAAACTGCAAGGATGTAAATGGCCATCTTTAGCCCTCTGAGATAACACCGCTCCTACTCCAACGGAGGAGGCATCCACCTCTAGGATGAAAGGAGAGTCGATGTCAGGCTGTTTCAGGACAGGCGCAGAGATGAACCTCTGTTTTAAAAGATGAAAAGCTTGCATGGCTTCTTCAGACCACTTGGACGGGTTAGCACCCTTCTTGGTGAAAGCAGTAATAGGCGCCACAATGGTGGAAAAGTCTCGTATAAACTTTCGGTAATAATTGGCGAACCCTAAGAACCTCTGGACCCCTTTGAGGGTTAAGGGTACCGGCCAATTCTGAATTGCTTGTAGTTTCTCAGGATCCATCTCTAGTCCGGAACCGGACACAATGTACCCTAGAAACGGAATGGACTTGACTTCAAAGACGCATTTTTCTAATTTGCAATAGAGATGATTGACACGGAGACGGGACAGAACCTCTTTAACCCAAAAACGATGTTCCTCTAAATCGTTGGCAAAAATGAGGATATCGTCTAGATAGACCACGACATGACGGTATAGAATGTCTCTGAAGATCTCATTGACAAAATGCTGGAAGACAGCTGGAGCATTGCTCAATCCGAAGGGCATGACGAGGTACTCATAATGTCCGTCACGGGTGTTAAAGGCGGTCTTCCACTCGTCACCCTCACGGATCCGGATGAGATTGTATGCACCTCGCAAGTCCAGCTTTGTAAAGATGGTAGCTCCGCTAACTCTGTCAAAGAGCTCAGTAATCAGGGGTAAAGGATAACGGTTCTTGATGGTAATGTCGTTCAAACCTCTGTAGTCGATGCACGGCCGCAGACCACCATCTTTCTTTTTTACAAAAAAGAAGCCTGCGCCGGCTGGGGAAGAAGAAGGTCGAATGAACCCCTTTGCTAGGTTCTCTTTAATGTATTCCTCCATAGAATGCGTCTCAGGCAGAGACAACGGATAAGTTCGGCCTCGAGGTGGAACCTTCCCTGGAACGAGATCAATCGGGCAGTCCCATTCTCTATGAGGAGGAAGGATATCAGCAGAAGCTTTACTGAACACAACCGTGAAATCTTGATATGGAGGAGGTGGAACATCAGACGACCTGGGGGAGGAAGAACAGACAGGCAATACTTTAAACAAACATGTCTCTGCACAGGAGGAACCCCATGCCAGGATTTGCGTAGTCGTCCAATCAATTGTAGGATTGTGAAGACGGAGCCATGGAAGGCCCAGGACCACAGGATGTGTGGCTCTTGGAATCACTAAAAGTGAAATAAGTTCGGAATGAAGAACTCCCACTCTCAGACGAACTGGTAGAGTCCTTAGAGCAATAACAGTATCAAAAATTTTACTGCCATCCACGGCAGTTAAGGAAAAGGAGGACGGAAGTCTCTCGGTGGGTAGGGACCACCGTTCAACATAGGCTTCAGTAATAAAGTTCCCAGCTGCTCCGGAATCAAGGAGGGCAATGACGTTCCGATATCGTTGAGCAACTTGAAGCGAGACTGGGAGATTACAATCATGAGGAGATGGAGAGGAGATCATTACTCCTAGCCGGCCCTCTCCTTGGCGAGCTAGGATTTGGAGTTTCCCGGACGTTTGGGACAGGCATTAATGGTGTGAGACGGAGCTGCACAATAGAGACAGAGAAACTCGGAGAGACGTCTTCGGCGCTCAGCAGGAGTTAAACGGGAACGGCCAAGTTGCATGGGCTCATCTTTAGATGGTGACAGTTGACGAGGAGGAGGAGCAGAAGATTTTGGAGCAGATGATCTTCCACGCTCAGTTGCTCTCTCTCTGAAACGTAAATCAACTTTCGTGCAGAGTGAGATTAGCTCATCTAACTTAGAAGGTAAGTCTCTGGTAGCTAACTCATCTTTAATAAGCTCAGATAAGCCATGCCAGAATGCAGCATACAGGGCCTCGTCGTTCCATGCCAGTTCGGATGCCAGGATCTGGAACTGTATCAGATATTGTCCTACAGTACGTGACCCCTGGCGTAAACGGAGAATCTCGGATGAAGCTGAGGTTACCCGGCCTGGCTCGTCGAAGATGCGCCTGAATGTTGACACGAATGCAGTGTAAGAAGATAGCAGGGTGTCGGACCTCTCCCATAACGGCGATGCCCAGTCAAGGGCGGAGCCACTGAGAAGAGAGATGATGTAGGCAATTTTTGTACGGTCACTGGGAAAATTGCCAGGTTGTAGCTCAAACTGAATCTCACACTGGTTGAGAAATCCCCTGCAGAATCTTGGAGATCCGTCAAATTTTGCTGGCGTTGGAAGATGAAGACGTGGAGCAGAAATGGGTAAGGTGGGTGGGGTTATAGCTGGAGTCACTGTGGTTGACGCACCAGATGCGCCTGATCCACGGAGAGTTGTCTGAATCCCATCCAGCCGAGTAGAGAGATCCTGGAGACAGCGGATGATGTGGCCCTGTGCAGCCTCCTGATGTTCTAGTCGGGCTGCCAGTTCTTGCATCGGCCTGGCCGCTTGATCCTGGTCTCCAGCTGGATTCATTAGGTCAGTGCTTACTGTCACAACTGAGGGCCTGAGCTGACGGGAGGCAGTTGTAGGGGCTGAGATGTACCGGAACCTGGGAGGTTGTATCAGACCCCTGGACATGTAAGTAACATGAATAATAACTGCCCGAAGGCGTGACCACGACAACTTGGATAAAAGTCAATGATGTTTATTATGACAACTCCGCAACACAGCAGCAGTAAAAGAAAACGTAAAAGTCAGCAAATAAAAAATACAGTTCCTGGGTACTACAGGATGGCAGGAGCCACAGGGCACTGGTAGTGTGAGATAGTTCTTATGATCTTCTAGATGGAAAGTCCTTACCAGGCCCGACTGTAGCAATGGAGATAACCCAGGATTGTGCCAGCTGGTGTTCCAGGAAAAGCTGGGTTGCTGAAGGTAAAACAGCTGCTGTGGATACTGGCTGGAACCAGACTGTTGTTAGCACGGAGTGGATACTGACTGGAACCAGTTAAATAATAAATGAACTTGGAAGCGATGAAATATGAACTGAAATGTAGAACTTGAGAGCGGAGAAATAATAATACCGGTGGAGAGTGGTAAAGTGTAGAAAGGACACCGGCCCTTTAAGGGAAGCTGTACTCTGCTGGAAGCTGAGCTGGAAGCCGGTAATGTTGTAGCTGGAAACAGATGAATCCACAATGGATTGGAGAGTCAGGCTACACCGCAGGTGGAATGCTGGTGCGGGTCTTTATGGTGGAAGTCTTGAGACAGGAGCTGGAACCTGGAAGACAATCACAGGAGAGAGACAAACAGGAACTAGGTTTGACAACCAAAGCACTGACGCCTTCCTTGCTCAGGCACAGTGTATTTATACCTGCAGCAAGGAAGGGATTGGCTAGGCAATTATGCAGATTATCAATACTGAGAACAGATTGGTGGAAATGATCAGCTGACAGAATCCAAGATGGCTGCGCCCATGCAGACACTTGGAGGGAAGTTTGGTTTGTAATCCATGTGGTAATGAAAACAGTAATGGCGGCGCCGGCCACCGGAGACAGGAGGCGCCAGGCTGACAGATGCACATCCAACCACGCGGACACAGCGGAGGCCGCGGCTGACGTAATCGCCACTCAGACACTCTGCATGCAGAAGTTCCGGGACGGCGGCGGAGGCCGCGGGAGACGCCATGCCAGGTGTAATATGGCGTTTACTGTGACAGCGTCCCAGAGTGACAGGAGAGGATACAGGAATGTACACATCAGGATAACAGATGGGATCCGGTCCTGGAGCGCTGAGCCAGCCTTAGGAGGCATCTGATGGGTAAGAAATGGCGTCCAGATACCCGGATCATAACAGCCGGATTATACAGAGACTATATATATATATATATATATATATATACACACACACAAAATAAATATATACTCACAATTGCGGCGGCACTCGGATATAAATACAGTAGATGCAGAGTATTACTATTACAATAGCAGCGGGGGCGACTTGCCTCTGCTTTGTGTATACCCCCCCTATTCTATGCCTCTCTTTGTGTTTAGTATACCGCCCTCCCCCTATTCTATGCCTCTCTTTGTGTATAGTATACCCCGCCCCAATTCTATGACTCTCTTTGTGTATAGTATACCCCCCTCTCCCCCTATTCTATGCCTCTCATTGTGTATAGTATACCCCCCTCCCCCTAATTTATGCCTCTCTTTGTGTATAGTATACCCCCTTCCCCCTATTCTATGCCTCTCTTTGTGTATACCTCCCCCTATTCTATGCCTCTCTTTGTGTATAGTATACCCCCCTCCCGTATTCTATGCCTCTCTTTGTGTATAGTATACCCCCCTCTCCACCTATTCTATGCCTCTTTGTGTATAGTATACCCCCCCTACTCTATGCCTCTCTTTGTGTATAGTATACCCCCCTTCCCCCCCTATTCTATGCCTCTTTGTGTATAGTATACTCCCCCTCTCCCCCTATTCTATGCCTCTCTTTATGTATAGTATTATAGTATACCCCCTCTCTCCCCCTATTCTATGCCTCTCTTAGGCATAGTCGGAGGTGGTGGGGGGGTATACTATACTATACACAAAGAGAGGCATAGAATGGGGGGGTATAATACTATACACAAAGAGGCATAGAACAGGGGGAGAGGGGGAGGGTAGTCTCTTTGTGTGTCACTGTCTAGTAGTGTTTCCCCCCTTCCCCCTCCTTACCTCTTAGCGACGGTGAGGGCTGGTGGCAGGCAGAAGCTCAAGGAGCGTGACTCTGGCATCGTGGTCAGCGTAATGCTGGCATCGCGGTCACGCTCCCGGCAGGAGGAAGGACAGGAGCTGATGCAGTAACGCCACCGAGCACCACAGCGGGACATGCTCGGCGCCGCCGGCGAAACAGGTGCAGGCAGTGGCGGCAGCTGCAGGCGGTCAGGTGGTGGTGGCTGTTGGTGCGTGAGCGGGAGCGATGTCCTGGACGGCAGCAAGGGCGCCCCCTCAGCTGTGCACGCCATGGCGCCCAGGGCACGTGCCCTGCTTGCCCTACCCTAGTTACGCCTCTGGAGGGAGGAGCCAGCACACACTATCAAATTCTTAAAGTGCCCAAGGCTTCTAGTGGACCCGTCTATACCCCATGGTACTAAATGGATTCCCAGTATCCTCTAGGATGTAAGAGAAAATGGTTTTAGATTACCTAAATCAGTAAGCAGCTTTCCCTTCAGAAGGTACAGTAGGGAGAGCAAACACATTGGACAGGACTCTAAGCTTGGCTTTCTATGTGGCACCACAAATCCCAGACACTCTTAGTTGCAGCTTGTCAGATAGTCTGTGTTTCTTCTCAGAAAATATCTCCCAAACACTCTAGCCCTGCTCATTGCTGTTTGTCTCGCCCCAAATACTCCTCTTTACGGGTCTATTCATAAAGCAGTGAAAAGAGTGGAGAATTGAGCCTGTGGAGAAGTTTGCCAATGGCAACCAATCAGCTGCTCCGTACAATTGTATAGTATGCAAATTAGAAATGTTACTTCAATGCTGATTGGTTGCCATGGGCAACTTCTCCACTGGCTCAATCCTCCACAATTTTCACTGCTTCATGAATAGACCCTTTAATGGCTCCAACTGTATCTCCTCCAACTGCTCTTTTGTAAATCAACTTTATTTAAAAAGGCACCGGCGGCGTATACATTACTTTCCAAAACTGTGGGGTATCACAGAAGGATTCTTAAAAGGAAGCTTTTAAGATGTCAAAGGCCCATGACTAGCTCACGATCGGCCCATTAGAGCATTAAGTTGAAGCAAACTGACATCACCCGGTCAATGGGGGTCATTCCGATCCATTCGCGTGCTGCAATTTCTCGCAGCCATGTGAATGGGTCTGAACTGCGCATGTGCGTGGTCAGCAATGCGCAGGCGCGTCGGTTGCCGGTGACGCCCGTCGCCACAGAGTGACAGACCTTACGAAGAAGTCAATCGCAGCAGCGAACGCAAGTAGATTGGCAGGCAGAAGGCGAACCTGGGTGGCAACTCACCGTTTTCGAGGAGCGTCCGGAAAAACGCAGGCGTGCCCAGCCGTTGAAGAGGAGGGTTCCTGACGTCAGCTCCAAGCCGGATCATTGCAGTTGGTGAGTAAGACAGACTGCACAAACTTTTGTTTGTGCAGCTCTCCGCACAAGCGATTGTAACTTTGCACAGCCCTAACCCCCTCCCCTGTAGGCAGCGATTACCTGGTCGCAGCAGTGCAAAAAATAGCCTGCATGCGACCAGGTTGGATTGACCCCTAATGTGCAGTGATGTGCAATTCCCTCGAACTGTAATACTCAGCACTAAGGTATAGAGATGCAGATCTTGTACTTCCAAATTTGTTTAGGTCTCTTATGCTTGCTACACATTGGATGATGTGTTTACCCGGCAATGTCGTTAGCAACGGGATCGGCATACACACTTGCCAATGCTGCCAGCGATGAACGACGGCAGGGGGACGGGTGCCATGCTGCATTTAGCAGCATGGCCCTCACTGTCGATATCGTCAGTTGGACATGCATGCACGGCTGACGGGTGATGTCGCTGATGACGTGTGGGAGCGCACATGGTGGGTATTCAATTAAGTGCCATTTTTCTGACAGGGCGGCAAATTTGCCGATACACACGGTTTTCACCATTGCCCGATTTTTCGACCAGTCGAGAAAATGGCACAGGCATTGAATAGGCCGAATGTAAATATGACCTAAAAACGAGCAAAATGTTTAGTTTTTTCGAGTGGTTGAAAAAAATGGCACTAATTGAATACCCCCCTATGTGTACAGTATGTGACTGTGTGGACTAATAAGAAGCTGGAAGATTATGGCTCTTCATATTATAAGGTCTGTCCCAGCAACTGAATGTGCAAGAGACTAATGGGGTCATTCCGAGTTGATTGCTCGCTAGCTACTTATAGCAGCCGTGCAAACCCATAGTTACCGCCAACGGGGGAGTGTATTTTCCTTTTGCAAGTGTGCGAACGCGTGTGCAGCCGAGCGGGACGAAAAAGTTTTTTGCAGTTTCTGAGTAGCTCTGGACTTACTCATCCCTTGCTATCACTTCAGTCTTTTTGGTCCCCGAATTGACGTCAGACACCCGCCCTGCAAACGCCTGGACACACCTAAGTTTTTCCAAACACTCCCAGAAAACGGTCAGTTGACACCCATAATCGCCCTCTTCCTGTCAATCTCCTTGTGATCGGCTGTGTGAATGGATTCTACGTAAAACCCATCGCCCAGCAATCATTCACTTTGTACCCGTACGACATGCCTGCGCATTGTGGTGCATACGCATGCGCAGCAACCTGTTCGCTGAAATACGGCAGCGAGCGAACAACTTGGAATGACCCCATGGGTGGAGATAAAGTGGACAGAGATAAAACAGCAGCCAATCACTTCCTAACTGTCATGTCACAGGCTGTGTTTGAAATATAACAGGAACTGATTGGCTGGTACTTTATCTCCGGCAACTTTATCTCCACCCAAGTCTTGGTAAATAGACCCCTTACGAGGAGAACCATATTGCCAGGTTAGGGAAGCCAACTGTGGTATCCAAAGCCGGAACCCACCTGGGAAGGACCCGTTTCCAATTCCTGTGTGGGATACGGCATTTGTGGTGTGAAATGGGTAATAGAGGTGGAAAAACATTCAGCAACAAAAGGCTAGCAAAGGATGTTTGAGGCTAACAATGGGTGGTGGACCGGTAAAGTATGCATGTGGTGTAATTCCCTATTTCAGTTTTCACATTTCTCGAAATCCACATACAGTACTTTATATGGTTAAAATCTAAATATAATATTACTGAATGTACGCAAGGGCCCTCATTCCGAGTTGTTCGCAGCAGATCATCGCATCGCAAACGGCAAAAAAACGCAAACTGCGCATGCGCGAAAGCAGAAATGCGCGTGCGCAAAGGGAACGATATGACGCTTGTGCAAAATTACTAACTGAAATTCAGCCTGTACTACATCACCGAAAACAGGGAGTGACGGAGGTGTGGCAATGGCTCGGCTTCGCTATCTTACGAAATGGGCGTGAAAGTGGGCGGCTAGTGTGGGAGTATGCAACCGGCAGTAGGCGTGTTATGAGCAGTAATGCGTAGCCGATGTTAAAAAGTACACAACAATTGTTCGCTATCTTCACGCAGCCGAGGAGTAAGTCTGCAGCTACTCAGCACTTGCGAAGTATTGTTACAAGTGTGTTTGCCCTATTTAGCAATTAATTAGCAAATTAATTCACCTGTTCAGCAATTACTTGCCAAACACTGCAGTTACAAATGACTGCAAACAGCAATTGTATGCCCACATAATAAATGTACCTTTACCAGGTCCAAATCTGACACACTCACAAATAATGCACTGTCTTTTAATTATTTGGTAAAATACTTTGATGTTAACTGCATGTTTTAATTATTTGCTGAATACTTTGCAATTTAATCAAGTGTGAATAAACCAAATTATAAACTACATCAGCTAAATGTTCTCGACATAGACATATTCCTTTGTACATACCAAATAACATGAGCGACATAATGCAGCCTACACTTAATGTTACTTATTAACACTTTTTTTTTTTTTTTTTTTGGAGTATGTGTCCATATCTAATACTATGCCATGTTGCCCCTAGTAACCCAAGTTCAATTCAAAGTTGTTTTTTATTTAATATGCCCAGTTAAGTGTTGTGCAAGGCATACATTTTTAACATTATAATATTCAATGTTTGTAAGAATATTCTGATTGTTCCCTTGCTCCACAAATGTAAATATGCCATGTTAAAGTTTACAGGGCACAGTTTTCAAGAGTCCATAACCTTTAATAAAACACACAATTTTTTTCATTGTTTTTTTTACTCTAATGAATAAAGTAAAGCAGCAACACAACATAGCTACAAATGAGCATCACATACAAAGATGGACATGGCAACAAGCAGCTGCCAGTGGCAAATTTGACATAGCTGAACCCAGTACTATGGTAACCCCATCCACTGGCAAAATCTTAAGTATAATATTTACAAAGTATATGTTGTGAACCCCCAGCCAGATGATACTTTTAGGGGAATTGAGGTCGATTATGGGCCCAAAACACCAACCCTAACATACACAGCACGCTAGGAAGGGGAAGATGGCTCAAGTGTCCAGGAAAATAACTCACAGGCTACAAATCCAAAAAAACAACAACCCCCTTTCACCTTGAGGGAGTTGTACATTCTGGCCACACAAGCCAAAAAAAAAAACATAGAGGCAACATGTCAAACATGGGTGCTGGGCATCTGGAGAGACATCACTTTCTCTTCTTTTTCCCCGCCTGATGTTCTTCACGGCTCGGTCTGCGAAGTGACCTTCGAGGGCCCTGCCCAGTGGGATGTTCTTCCTGGGCAGAGGGAGGGGAGGGAGCAGATGTGGCTGGCTCTCTGACACTGTGGCCAAGGTAGCTGGCGATGTCCTGGAGCCCTTGCAGAATGGAATTGGCAATTTCTTGGAACGAGGAGGCGAGTTGCTCTTGGCCCTGCCTGATCTCTGCCAGACCTTGGCAGAGTTGAGCTACACCTTGCTCCACACTGGTTCTGTGCTCAGTGAGCCGGACAGGTATCTGGCTTACCTCCTGGATCATCCTGTCCTGAAAAGCATTTAGGCTCTCACCATACCTTTCTATTTGAGACAGGATGTCCGGGATAGCAGAGGGTTGGGTGGGGGGGCCAGTTGGAATCTGGATAGATGGAATATGTGGTCCCGCACTGCCAGAGACACTAGGACCCCCCCACCTCAGCCACATAACCCTTCTCTGACTCTACCTGCTCACCCACCTGTGATGTGTTATGTTAAAAGCAAATAGAAGAATGAGTGGAAAAAGGGAAGAAAAAATAAACATTAGACTTTTGGAACCACTAAATTTTATTTTTAGGAATATGTGTGTAAACTTACCTGGCAAGTCATGTAGCTGAACTATTTCAGGCAGGTCCGTGTCCATATGAGACACCCCACCCGCCTCCTAGTAGCTCACACAGTCCATCGCCAGCTCCTCAAGATCTGTGTATTCCACAGTGGCAGCTGGACCTCCCCCTGTTGCCCTCGAGGCATTCCACTCCGCAGACCTCTTGCCCTTCAGGTGGGATTTGAAGTCGGCCCAACTACATATGTGAGTAGAATTAGGGGTAAGGGACATATAAGTTAAGAATACCTGTTTTTATTGATAGTACACATGATATGTATTTGGTTGCTATAGGCAACATCACATCTACCTAAGTTGGTAATAATAATTAGGACAGGAAATGGTGTGTCAATATACACTAACCGTCTTCGAACTTCCTGTGAGGTGCGGACAATTGAGCCGACTTCATTAACAGAATCAGTGATGTCCCTCCAGATTCGATCTTTGGTTGCAGCACCCATATTTTTGCTGCCTCTGTGAATTTTTTCCATAGCCTGTGTGACCAAAACACGTAACTCTCTCTTAGTGAAGGCGGGCTGTCTTTTACGTTTTTTGGATGTAGCCTGTGAGCTATCATCCTGACCCTCCTCACCATCTTCCTCTTCACTAGCTGCTTGTGTACTTTGGGTTTGATATGGTAGTCCAGAATCACCCTCAGTTTCCCCAGTATCTATGTCTGGCAGGGGATTCACAACTAACTCCTGGGTCTCAGAAGATGGGGTTTCAACAGTACTGGGTCCTGCTATTTCAACATCCTCACTGGCAGCCTGCAGCATCTGCCTCCGCAGCGCTAAGCGCCTAGCTGTCAAAGCTCTCATCTGCTGCTGCACCAAGTCCATCTCTGCTGCCATCTGCTCACGTGTAGCCATGTTGCTGGTGGCATGTGTGTTTGCACAGCTGTCTTGCGATTTATAGCTGCGTGTGATTTCCAGTGCGTTAATTCGCACAGGTGTCAATTATGCAAATAGGTCCAGTAATTGTTGTACTGGCTATTTAAACACCATGACTGCAGCCTGCATGAGTGGGTGTATGATGAGAAATACTAATCAAGTCAGAAGCAAGTTGGACGTGGTGCCTAGCACATTTCAGAGTGAGTTTTTATTGCAGTATATTGCATAATAATGTGCGTTTGTTAGCTTGCAAATTTCTTACTGTTGTGTTGCGGTTGGCGTATTTAACAAAACTTTTTTAAAATAGAAAAATTTGTTAATATATTACAAAACAGAGTATGTATGGGTGTGCAATGCTCCTTTGTAGTGGTTTTTTTTTTTTTAGCAAAACTGAATTTTATTGTTTTTTTTTAGATAAATGTAAATGTACAATCGACATCAAACATCAGAAACAAAAACAACAAACAATACATTGCAGCAGAATGTTTGATCCTTCCGTAAAGTGACAACATTTAGATAGAGACATATGTAAGTGTGGTTCAAACAATTTTAAACAGACAATAAAGAAATACTGTCGAATCATAGAGGGTGAGTTTAGGCAGAGTATATAAGGGGGAGAAAGAAGGGAAAAGAGAGAAGGAGAGGAGGGATAGAGGGAGCACTGACAATTTGTCTACAAAATCCTGGGTAGCAAGCCTGACAGGCGGGGACCCAGGACAATGTGGTCGGAGGGATTGCTACAGTAATAAAAATAATAATCATAGAATGAAGGCCATCTCAGAGAGTAAGGGGTATTTTTAAAAAACATGGAGAAAAGGATAACAGGGAAGTAGTGAGGCATTACAACAGGATGTACAGCCAAGAGGAGAAGAGGGGAGAGAATTGTTGGGTAAAGGAAGTGAAGTAACATATTCCCTTAATACTATTATTTAGACATTCCCTTAGACAACTTCCATAGAGGATTTTCAAAAGCTGAGGTTATCTGAGCTTGGGTATCCGGGTCAAGTGTTGACAGATAAGGACCCCATTTTTTATGAAACCCCGCAAGACTGGTATATCCCGTAAACAATACAGATAGTGGTCACCAGCGCTAGGTTGTATGAAATAAAAATGATACTCTGATTTAAAACAAACTCAGGACGGTAGGTAATGTTGAAAGAAATATGTAATAAATTTAATAAAGGTAATATTTTTAAAAATCACAATGCCTAAAACATCATAGTTAAAAGTAGAGATGAGCGCCGGAAATTTTTCGAGTTTTGTGTTTTGATTTTGGGTTCGGTTCCGCGGCCGTGTTTTGGGTTCGACCGCGTTTTGGCAAAACCTAACCGAATTTTTTTTGTCGGATTCGGGTGTGTTTTGGATTCGGGTGTTTTTTTCCAAAAAACCTAAAAAACAGCTTAAATCATAGAATTTGGGGGTCATTTTGATCCCAAAGTATTATTAACCTCAAAAACCATCATTTCCACTCATTTTCAGTCTATTCTGAATACCTCACACCTCACAATATTATTTTTAGTCCTAAAATTTGCACCGAGGTCGCTGGATGACTAAGCTAAGCGACCCTAGTGGCCGACACAAACACCTGGCCCATCTAGGAGTGGCACTGCAGTGTCACGCAGGATGTCCCTTCCAAAAAACCCTCCCCAAACAGCACATGACGCAAAGAAAAAAGAGGCGCAATGAGGTAGCTGTGTGAGTAAGATAAGCGACCCTAGTGGCCGACACAAACACCGGGCCCATCTAGGAGTGTCACTGCAGTGTCACGCAGGATGTCCATTCCAAAAAACCCTCCCCAAACAGCACATGACGCAAAGAAAAAAAGAGGCGCAATGAGGTAGCTGTGTGAGTAAGATAAGCGACCCTAGTGGCCGACACAAACACCGGGCCCATCTAGGAGTGGCACTGCAGTGTCACGCAGGATGTCCCTTCCAAAAAACCCTCCCCAAACAGCACATGACGCAAAGAAAAAAAGAGGCGCAATGAGGTAGCTGTGTGAGTAAGATAAGCGACCCTAGTGGCCGACACAAACACCGGGCCCATCTAGGAGTGTCACTGCAGTGTCACGCAGGATGTCCCTTCCAAAAAACCCTCCCCAAACAGCACATGACGCAAAGAAAAAAAGAGGCGCAATGAGGTAGCTGTGTGAGTAAGATAAGCGACCCTAGTGGCCGACACAAACACCGGGCCCATCTAGGAGTGTCACTGCAGTGTCACGCAGGATGTCCCTTCCAAAAAACCCTCCCCAAACAGCACATGACGCAAAGAAAAAAAGAGGCGCAATGAGGTAGCTGTGTGAGTAAGATAAGCGACCCTAGTGGCCGACACAAACACCGGGCCCATCTAGGAGTGTCACTGCAGTGTCACGCAGGATGTCCCTTCCAAAAAACCCTCCCCAAACAGCACATGACGCAAAGAAAAAAAGAGGCGCAATGAGGTAGCTGTGTGAGTAAGATAAGCGACCCTAGTGGCCGATACAAACACCGGGCCCATCTAGGAGTGGCACTGCAGTGTCACGCAGGATGTCCCTTCCAAAAAACCCTCCCCAAACAGCACATGACGCAAAGAAAAAAAGAGGCGCAATGAGGTAGCTGTGTGAGTAAGATAAGCGACCCTAGTGGCCGACACAAACACCGGGCCCATCTAGGAGTGTCACTGCAGTGTCACGCAGGATGTCCCTTCCAAAAAACCCTCCCCAAACAGCACATGACGCAAAGAAAAAAAGAGGCGCAATGAGGTAGCTGTGTGAGTAAGATAAGCGACCCTAGTGGCCGACACAAACACCGGGCCCATCTAGGAGTGTCACTGCAGTGTCACGCAGGATGTCCCTTCCAAAAAACCCTCCCCAAACAGCACATGACGCAAAGAAAAATTAAAGAAAAAAGAGGTGCAAGATGGAATTGTCCTTGGGCCCTCCCACCCACCCTTATGTTGTATAAACAGGACATGCACACTTTAACCAACCCATCATTTCAGTGACAGGGTCTGCCACACGACTGTGACTGATATGACGGGTTGGTTTGGACCCCCACCAAAAAAGAAGCAATTAATCTCTCCTTGCACAAACTGGCTCTACAGAGGCAAGATGTCCACCTCATCATCATCCTCCGATATATCACCGTGTACATCCCCCTCCTCACAGATTATCAATTCGTCCCCACTGGAATCCACCATCTCAGCTCCCTGTGTACTTTGTGGAGGCAATTGCTGCTGGTCAATGTCTCCGCGGAGGAATTGATTATAATTCATTTTAATGAACATCATCTTCTCCACATTTTCTGGATGTAACCTCGTACGCCGATTGCTGACAAGGTGAGCGGCGGCACTAAACACTCTTTCGGAGTACACACTTGTGGGAGGGCAACTTAGGTAGAATAAAGCCAGTTTGTGCAAGGGCCTCCAAATTGCCTCTTTTTCCTGCCAGTATAAGTACGGACTGTGTGACGTGCCTACTTGGATGCGGTCACTCATATAATCCTCCACCATTCTTTCAATGTTGAGAGAATCATATGCAGTGACAGTAGACGACATGTCCGTAATCGTTGTCAGGTCCTTCAGTCCGGACCAGATGTCAGCATCAGCAGTCGCTCCAGACTGCCCTGCATCACCGCCAGCGGGTGGGCTCGGAATTCTGAGCCTTTTCCTCGCACCCCCAGTTGCGGGAGAATGTGAAGGAGGAGATGTTGACAGGTCGCGTTCCGCTTGACTTGACAATTTTCTCACCAGCAGGTCTTTCAACCCCAGCAGACTTGTGTCTGCCGGAAAGAGAGATCCAAGGTAGGCTTTAAATCTAGGATCGAGCACGGTGGCCAAAATGTAGTGCTCTGATTTCAACAGATTGACCACCCGTGAATCCTTGTTAAGCGAATTAAGGGCTCCATCCACAAGTCCCACATGCCTAGCGGAATCGCTCCGTGTTAGCTCCTCCTTCAATGTCTCCAGCTTCTTCTGCAAAAGCCTGATGAGGGGAATGACCTGACTCAGGCTGGCAGTGTCTGAACTGACTTCACGTGTGGCAAGTTCAAAGGGCATCAGAACCTTGCACAACGTTGAAATCATTCTCCACTGCGCTTGAGACAGGTGCATTCCACCTCCTATATCGTGCTCAATTGTATAGGCTTGAATGGCCTTTTGCTGCTCCTCCAACCTCTGAAGCATATAGAGGGTTGAATTCCACCTCGTTACCACTTCTTGCTTCAGATGATGGCAGGGCAGGTTCAGGCGTTTTTGGTGGTGCTCCAGTCTTCTGTACGTGGTGCCTGTACGCCGAAAGTGTCCCGCAATTCTTCTGGCCACCGACAGCATCTCTTGCACGCCCCTGTCGTTTTTTTAAAAAATTCTGCACCACCAAATTCAAGGTATGTGCAAAACATGGGACGTGCTGGAATTTGCCCATATTTAATGCACACACAATATTGGTGGCGTTGTCCGATGCCACAAATCCACAGGAGAGTCCAATTAGGGTAAGCCATTCCGCGATGATCTTCCTCAGTTGCCGTAAGAGGTTTTCAGCTGTGTGCGTATTCTGGAAAGCGGTGATACAAAGCGTAGCCTGCCTAGGAAAGAGTTGGCGTTTGCGAGATGCTGCTACTGGTGCCGCCGCTGCTGTTCTTGCGGCGGGAGTCCATACATCTACCCAGTGGGCTGTCACAGTCATATAGTCCTGACCCTGCCCTGCTCCACTTGTCCACATGTCCGTGGTTAAGTGGACATTGGGTACAACTGCATTTTTTAGGACACTGGTGACTCTTTTTCTGACGTCCGTGTACATTCTCGGTATCGCCTGCCTAGAGAAGTGGAACCTAGATGGTATTTGGTAACGGGGGCACACTGCCTCAATAAATTGTCTAGTTCCCTGTGAACTAACGGCGGATACCGGACGCACGTCTAACACCAACATAGTTGTCAAGGCCTCAGTTATCCGCTTTGCAGCAGGATGACTGCTGTGATATTTCATCTTCCTCGCAAAGGACTGTTGAACAGTCAATTGCTTACTGGAAGTAGTACAAGTGGGCTTACGACTTCCCCTCTGGGATGACCATCGACTCCCAGCAGCAACAACAGCAGCGCCAGCAGCAGTAGGCGTTACACGCAAGGATGCATCGGAGGAATCCCAGGCAGGAGAGGACTCGTCAGAATTGCCAGTGACATGGCCTGCAGGACTATTGGCATTCCTGGGGAAGGAGGAAATTGACACTGAGGGAGTTGGTGGGGTGGTTTGCGTGAGCTTGGTTACAAGAGGAAGGGATTTACTGGTCAGTGGACTGCTTCCGCTGTCGCCCAAAGTTTTTGAACTTGTCACTGACTTATTATGAACGCGCTGCAGGTGACGTATAAGGGAGGATGTTCCGAGGTGGTTAACGTCCTTACCCCTACTTATTACAGCTTGACAAAGGCAACACACGGCTTGACACCTGTTGTCCGCTTTTCTGTTGAAATACCTCCACACTGAAGAGCTGATTTTTTTGGTATTTTCACCAGGCATGTCAACGGCCATATTCCTCCCACGGACAACAGGTGTCTCCCCGGGTGCCTGACTTAAACAAACCACCTCACCATCAGAATCCTCCTGGTCAATTTCCTCCCCAGCGCCAGCAACACCCATATCCTCCTCATCCTGGTGTACTTCAACACTGACATCTTCAATCTGACTATCAGGAACTGGACTGCGGGTGCTCCTTCCAGCACTTGCAGGGGGCGTGCAAATGGTGGAGGCGCATGCTCTTCACGTCCAGTGTTGGGAAGGTCAGGCATCGCAACCGACACAATTGGACTCTCCTTGTGGATTTGGGATTTCGAAGAACGCACAGTTCTTTGCGGTGCTTTTGCCAGCTTGAGTCTTTTCAGTTTTCTAGCGAGAGGCTGAGTGCTTCCATCCTCATGTGAAGCTGTGTGGTAAATGGCATATTTACCACACAGTGTGGTAAATGGCATATTGGCAAGTTTGTGGTAAATGGCACTGTGTGGTAAATGGCATATTGGCAAGTTTACGCTTCTCCTCCGACAATTTTATTTTAGGTTTTGGAGTCCTTTTTTACTGATATTTGGTGTTTTGGATTTGACATGCTCTGTACTATGACATTGGGCATCGGCCTTGGCAGACGACGTTGCTGGCATTTCATCGTCTCGGCCATGACTAGTGGCAGCAGCTTCAGCACGAGGTGGAAGTGGATCTTGATCTTTCTCTAATTTTGGAACCTCAACATTTTTGTTCTCCATATTTTAATAGGCACAACTAAAAGGCACCTCAGGTAAACAATGGAGATGGATGGATACTAGTATACAATTATGGATGGACTGCCGAGTGCCGACACAGAGGTAGCTACAGCCGTGGACTACCGTACTGTACTGTGTCTGCTGCTAATATAGACTGGTTGATAATGAGATGTAGTATGTATAAAGAAGAAAGAAAAAAAAAACCACGGGTAGGTGGTATACAATTATGGATGGACTGCCGAGTGCCGACACAGAGGTAGCTACAGCCGTGGACTACCGTACTGTACTGTGTCTGCTGCTAATATAGACTGGATGATAATGAGATGTAGTATGTATAAAGAAGAAAGAAAAAAAAAACCACGGGTAGGTGGTATACAATTATGGATGGACTGCCGAGTGCCGACACAGAGGTAGCTACAGCCGTGGACTACCGTACTGTACTGTGTCTGCTGCTAATATAGACTAGTTGATAATGAGATGTAGTATGTATAAAGAAGAAAGAAAAAAAAAAACCACGGGTAGGTGGTATACAATTATGGATGGACTGCCGAGTGCCGACACAGAGGTAGCTACAGCCGTGGACTACCGTACTGTACTGTGTCTGCTGCTAATATAGACTGGATGATAATGAGATGTAGTATGTATAAAGAAGAAAGAAAAGAAAAAACACGGGTAGGTGGTATACAATTATGGATGGACTGCCGAGTGCCGACACAGAGGTAGCTACAGCCGTGGACTACCGTACTGTACTGTGTCTGCTGCTAATATAGACTGGATGATAATGAGATGTAGTATGTATGTATAAAGAAGAAAGAAAAAAAAAACCACGGGTAGGTGGTATACAATTATGGATGGACTGCCGAGTGCCGACACAGAGGTAGCTACAGCCGTGGACTACCGTACTGTGTCTGCTGCTAATATAGACTGGTTGATAATGAGATGTAGTATGTATAAAGAAGAAAGAAAAAAAAACCACGGGTAGGTGGTATACAATTATGGATGGACTGCCGAGTGCCGACACAGAGGTAGCTACAGCCGTGGACTACCATACTGTACTGTGTCTGCTGCTAATATAGACTGGTTGATAATGAGATGTAGTATGTATAAAGAAGAAAGAAAAAAAAAACACGGGTAGGTGGTATACAATTATGGATGGACTGCCGAGTGCCGACACAGAGATAGCTACAGCCGTGGACTACCGTACTGTACTGTGTCTGCTGCTAATATAGACTGGATGATAATGAGATGTAGTATGTATAAAGAAGAAAGAAAGAAAAAAACCACGGGTAGGTGGTATACAATTATGGATGGACTGCCGAGTGCCGACACAGAGGTAGCTAGAGCCGTGGACTACCGTACTGTACTGTGTCTGCTGCTAATATAGACTGGATGATAATGAGATGTAGTATGTATAAAGAAGAAAGAAAAAAAAACCACGGGTAGGTGGTATACAATTATGGATGAACTGCCGAGTGCCGACACAGAGGTAGCTAAAGCCGTGGACTACCGTACTGTACTGTGTCTGCTGCTAATATAGACTGGTTGATAATGAGATGTAGTATGTATAAAGAAGAAAGAAAGAAAAACCACGGGTAGGTGGTATACAATTATGGATGGACTGCCGAGTGCCGACACAGAGGTAGCTACAGCCGTGGACTACCGTACTGTACTGTGTCTGCTGCTAATATAGACTGGATGATAATGAGATGTAGTATGTATAAAGAAGAAAGAAAAAAAAAACACGGGTAGGTGGTATACAATTATGGATGGACTGCCGAGTGCCGACACAGAGGTAGCTACAGCCGTGGACTACCGTACTGTACTGTGTCTGCTGCTAATATAGACTGGATGATAATGAGATGTAGTATGTATAAAGAAGAAAGAAAAAAAAAACCACGGGTAGGTGGTATACAATTATGGATGGACTGCCGAGTGCCGACACAGAGGTAGCTACAGCCGTGAACTACCGTACTGTGTCTGCTGCTAATATAGACTGGTTGATAATGAGATGTAGTATGTATAAAGAAGAAAGAAAAAAAAACCACGGGTAGGTGGTATACAATTATGGATGGACTGCCGAGTGCCGACACAGAGGTAGCTACAGCCGTGGACTACCGTACTGTACTGTGTCTGCTGCTAATATAGACTGGTTGATAATGAGATGTAGTATGTATAAAGAAGAAAGAAAAAAAAAACCACGGGTAGGTGGTATACAATTATGGATGGACTGCCGAGTGCCGACACAGAGGTAGCTACAGCCGTGAACTACCGTACTGTGTCTGCTGCTAGTATAGACTGGATGATAAATAATGATATAAAAAATATATATATATCACTACTGCAGCCGGACAGGTATATATTATATAATGACGGACCTGCTGGACACTGTCTGTCAGCAGAATGAGTTTTTTAATTTTTATAGAATAAAAAAACACCACACAAGTCACACGACGAGTGTACTTTTTCAGGCAGACATTCAATCACAATATACTATACTGGTGGTCAGTGTGGTCAGGTCACTGGTCACAGTGGTCAGTGGTCAGTCACACTGGCAGTGGCACTCTGGCAGCAAAAGTGTGCACTGTTTAATATGTACTCCTGGCTCCTGCTATAACCTATAACTGCTCCCCAGTCTCCCCCACAATTAAGCTGTGTGAGCACAGTCAGATATTATACATAGATGATGCAGCACACTGGGCTGAGCACAGATATGGTATGTGAGTGTGACTGATCGTTTTTTTCAGGCAGAGAACAAGAACAGAACGGATTATTAAATAATAATAAATTATAAAACTGCACTGGTGGTCAGGTCACTGGTCATCAGTCACTAGTATAACTCCTCCTAAGCTCCAGTAAGTAAATGAAGTGTCTCACTCTCACTCTCCTATCTATTTTAATTTCTAAACGGAGAGGACGCCAGCCACGTCCTCTCCCTATCAATCTCAATGCACGTGTGAAAATGGCCGCGACGCGCGGCTCCTTATATAGAATCCGAGTCTCGCGATAGAATCCGAGCCTCGCGAGAATCCGACAGCGTGATGATGACGTTCGGGCGCGCTCGGGTTAACCGAGCAAGGCGGGAAGATCCGAGTCGCTCGGACCCGTGTAAAAAAACATGAAGTTCGGGCTGGTTCGGATTCAGAGAAACCGAACCCGCTCATCTCTAGTTAAAAGTTAAATGATCATATAAAGTGGCACATCCACATATACCCTCAATACAGGTTTGATCATACCCCGGCTAGGACTTCCTCTGGAATTAGGTCCATGAGCATATTTTAGGAGAATTTGATGAAAGCAGTGGAGTGATGGAATGTCCCTTTTAAGCATACCAATGCAGGCGTTTCAAGCGGATAGGGAAATCTCCAATTTCTCCTCAAATGGAAGTGTCCAGGGAAATGCTGTCCAATTAGTGCCGTAAGGGTAATGAAGATGAAAAAAGTCCAGCGATGTTGAGGGTTATTTTGAGGATGTGTCCGGCAGTCTCTAACTCAACGCGTTTCGCTGGTGTTGACACCCAGCTTCCTCTGGAGTGAGGAAACGCGTTGAGTTAGAGACTGCCGGACACATCCTCAAAATAACCCTCAACATCGCTGGACTTTTTTCATCTTCATTACCCTTACGGCACTAATTGGACAGCATTTCCCTGGACACTTCCATTTGAGGAGAAATTGGAGATTTCCCTATCCGCTTGAAACGCCTGCATTGGTATGCTTAAAAGGGACATACCATCACTCCACTGCTTTCATCAAATTCTCCTAAAATAAGCTCATGGACCTAATTCCAGAGGAAGTCCTAGCCGGGGTATGATCAAACCTGTATTGAGGGTATATGTGGATGTGCCACTTTATATGATCATTTAACTTTTAACTATGATGTTTTAGGCATTGTGATTTTTAAAAATATTACCTTTATTAAATGTATTACATATTTCTTTCAACATTACCTACCGTCCTGAGTTTGTTTTAAATCAGAGTATCATTTTTATTTCATACAACCTAGCGCTGGTGACCACTATCTGTATTGTTTATCTATTTCATTGAGGATTTACCACCTCATACACCAGCAGCTTCCTGACAGCGCACTCTATCTATTTTCTTTATTGGTATATCCCGTAAGGATAGTAGATTTGCGATCAAAATAAATATATTTCAGCATAACCTTTAAAACTTCAGATAAGGAGGGGGTGGATCTAATAACCCAGTGCTTCAGAATCATTTTTTTTGCAATCGTAAACAGCATGGTTAACATAGGAAAGAGTGGTTTAATCCCAGGCAAAGATTTCCACGCAGAAAAATTTATGCAGAGGCATGCCAGCGGGTCTGGTCGTAAAGAGGTGTGAAAACTGGTATTGATGAATACTAATAATTTATTCCAGAAGCGCTGGATCCTAGTACAACTCCAGAGACAATGGTAGAATGAGGCTTTAGCCCCTTTGCATTTAGGACATTTGTCGGAATTTAAGGGGTCACCAGCAACCTGGTTATAGGGTGGTAAGTATGCCCTATGTATGGTTTTGAGATGGACCTCTTGGAGGTATGCAGAGTTTAGTATGGACAAGGTGCGTTGGTGGTGGTCTAGCAATTGTTCGTAGGAGTTAATGTCTGAAACCTCTGATTGCCATGAGGCAACTAGCTTTGGAAGATATGGCGTGGAGGGAATGTTTACTAGGAGAATATATAGGTGTTTAATTTTGTAAGTGTTTGACTCCCATTGTTTCAGAACTTTTGCTAGTGGGGAGGGGGGGACCTTATGAGAGGGATTAAGGTTAAGTGACGTGAGGTAGTGCCTCAATTGGAGATACATGAAAAAGTGGGAAGAGGGTAGGGAGTACCTGTCTCTCAGCGTCTCAAACTGTGTAATGTGGCCACACGGGTCGAAAACCTGGGAAGCGGAGCATAGCCCCCTCTCCCGCCACTGAAGGAATAAAGTGTTGTGAAGGGAAGGAGGGAAGGAGGGGTTTCCCCAGAGAGGTATATAAGTGGAAGCAGTGTGATCTAAGTTTAATTTCTTATGAATTTTCACCCAGCTAATATAGGTGTCCCTAAATAAAGGGTGTTCCATAATTGAGGGTGGGATCAAGGCCTTCTTTGTATGTAGAAGAGCACCAGGGGAAAAATGATTAAAGGCACTAGTATCTAAAGCCAGGTCCGTATAAGTGCTCCTACCCAGTAGCCAGTCAGTGGCATATCTAAGGAAGATTGTGAGAGAATAGGATAAAAAATCCGGGACACCAAACCCTCCCATTGACTTGTCCATCACCAGCTTCGCAAATGCCACCTTAGGCTTCTTTCCTTGCCAGATAAAACGGGTCATAGCCCTGCGAAGTCTGATGTTGTCCAAGTCCCTGAGGCTAATCGGAAGAGACTGCATGACATAAAAGATTTTAGGGAAGATTACAGATTTAAGAACTGCAATCCGTCCCAACATGGAAAGGGGAAGAGTAGCCCAGCCCTCCAGCTTAATAAAAGC
This sequence comes from Pseudophryne corroboree, assembly GCF_028390025.1. NCBI lineage: Eukaryota > Metazoa > Chordata > Amphibia > Anura > Myobatrachidae > Pseudophryne > Pseudophryne corroboree. The sequence continues at coordinate 144,192,550 of NC_086448.1, read as the reverse complement.
ACAGCAGTAATAACCGAAGAAAAATTTAGCTCATAAGTGCGTGAGATATCTCGTGGGATACTAATTCCCAGGTACTTGAAATGTGACTGAGTAATCGTGAAGGTGGTGGTTTGCGTGAGTGTGGAAAGCAAGGAAGGAGAAACGTTTAAAGGAAGCAGTTCCGATTTTTCGACATTAATCTTATAGCCGGCCGTTGCACCAAAATCCGAGATCAAGCGCAGAATTTCAGGGATAGATGAAAGTGTATCAGAGACAAATAAGAGCATGTCGTCTGCAAATAAGGCGACCTTAAGTTCAGTCGTGCTGACGAATATACCAGTGTAAGAAGTAGAGAGTCTGAGGGCTATAGCTAAGGGTTCTAAAGCAATGGCGAAGAGAAGAGGGGATAGGGGACAGCCCTGCCTAGTACCTTTTCCAATAGAGAAGGGGTTGGAGAGGAAGCCGTTGCAGGAGATTTGGGTGGCTGGGGATGAATAAAGAGTACGGATAGCGTGAATAAAGGGTTCTGGAAAGCCAAAGCGGCGTAGGGTAGTATAAAGGTGTGGCCATTTGACTAGGTCGAAGGCTTTTTCCGCATCCAGGGAAAGGATGGCAGAGCCTTAGTGTGATGAATTGGAATGACAGGAGTGCAAAGCTGCTATCACCTTCCTCACATTGACCACCGAATGCCTGCCGACGATGAAGCCAGTCTGATCAGGGTGGACGATGTGGGGGAGTATGAGTTTGAGACGGTCGGCTAAAATTTTTGCAAATAGCTTATAATCTAAGTTCAACAAAGATATTGGGCGATACGAGCCAGGGAGTGATAGATCCCTTCCAGGTTTGGGAAGTAATTTAAGGATAGCTGAATTGAAATGTGGAGGGGGGGTCCTCGCTAGCAACAAGGAATTGAAAACCTCAACTAAAATATAATCAAATTTGTGTTGGAGGAGTTTATAAAACTCCCCAGTGTAGCCATCAGGGCCTGGGGCTTTATGAGGTTTCAATTGCCCAATTGCCAGGCGGACTTCAGTTAGAGTGATCGGGGATAGTAGTTGAGATGCCATTTCTTTTGAGAGGGCAGGAAAAGGGAGAGCCTCCCAGAGGGAGGGGGGGGCTTGGTGTGTCTCTGGAGGGATGGGAGAGTGGGTGGACTGCAAAGGGGGAGTAGGAGCAGTAGGCTGGGCTGGTGTTGTTTGTGAAGAAGTGCCTGGTTGATCAGACGTATAAAGCTGTGAATAATAGTTATGCATAATCTGAGCGATCTGTTTGTTCGTGGAGGTCAGGGTTCCTTGTGATGTGCGAAGGGGGTGAACGATCACCGGGGAATATGTGCCACGTAGCAGATTGGAGAGTAAATGCCCCGATTTGTTGCCAAACCTGTGGAATTTGTGGTGGACAGAGAAAAGGTATCTGTCACCCATTTCCGACAGAAATTCATCAAAATGAGTTTTGGATGTCAAGTAAGCATGTTTTGTGGCCGGGGAGGGGGAAGATTTATATGTCTGAAAAGACCGGGATAGAGTGTCTTGAAGTGTTAAGTATTGAACCGAGTATTTCTTGTTGGAAGCTGCAGTAAAAGATAGAATTGCACCTCTGAGCACGGCTTTTGTCGACATCCAGAACAGAAAAGGATCGGTCTTAATATGTTCAGAGTTGGTGATACAATAATCTTCCCAAGTAGCTTCCAAAAAGGATTTAAAAGTAAGAGATCGGCAAAACCTGGAAGGAAATTTCCACAATTTGGTAGAATCCCTGTCATCAGGGAAATGGGCAGTAAAGGTAACCAGGGCATGATCAGAGAGAGAGATGGGGGCAATGTAACATTGAGTGACCTGAGGGAAGAGAGTATGAGAGATGAAGAAGTAGTCAATGCGGGAGAGAGAGCCATGCGCCGCCGAGAGACAGGTGTATTCCCTCTCCGTTGGGTTTAGGGCTCGCCAGAGGTCTGTAACCTGGAGAGTAGATGAAAAAAAAGGTATGCCTAGTTTAGGGAGTGTGGAGTGTGAGGTCCTACGCGCAGAAGATTTGTCTAGGAGTGGAGAAGAGATCAAATTAAAATCCCCTCCAATGATAAGGTTATTCCCCATAAAAGGGGTCAAAAGGGCAATTAACTGACGGAGGTAGGGCTTGGAGTAAGGAGGGGGGGCGTAGACATTAGCCAGAGTAAATTTTTACCTAATAAGTCTATGGAGACTACTACAAATCTACCTAAGTCATCTGCAGAGACATTATGAATTTCATATGGTAGAGAGCGACGCACCAGAATAGCTACACCACGGGCTCTGGAGTTGTAGGAGGAGGATGCTAACACAGACCATCCCAGCATTCCCAATTTCAGGGTCTCAGATGGGGTCAGGTGGGTTTCCTGTAGGAATGCCACATCCACGCCAGTTTTCTGTAAGTAAATCAGGAGTTTTCTCCTTTTCGCTGGGGAGTTAATACCTCCAACATTCCATGTGGCGTAGCGAAGATCAGGCATTCCTCGAGGAAACAGGGAGAAACAGGAAGAGTAGTTCAATACATAGTGGGGCGAGGGCGGTAGCCTTCAGGGTGATCTTATTATTTGGCTTTGCAGCATCCAACCAATTCACAAAGTTGAGAGCAGTGCTTAAGAGAACAGGAGGGTAAAGGAAGACAGTAAGGATGAAGCGAAATTGAGTGAGAAGGGGGAGATGAGCATACGTGAGAAAGGGCAACCAGACGCTAGCGCCTGGTGCCAAACTTCCGTAACAGCTGATTAATAGTAGTATAGCAAACAAAAAACGCATCCGGTGGGGAGGGGTAGATCCGTCCCTGTTCCCCAGAGTGCAACTTTGTATGAAAGAGGCCAGGAGGCCTCCGCAGTACACCGCAAGGTATGGAGATATACATAACATGAGAATTAACCTGTAAATGCAATAAACAGACTGATATAATATGAGCTATTGTAAAAGCTCTTCAATTGAAAAGCCGAAGCTTAGCATATCAAAACAGAAGGCATAAAGCATTATTCCGTGGAATCCGTGATGTCGGCACCCTTAGCTTGGGACAGCTCCTGGAGATATGCCATTGCATCGGGAGGGTTGGAGAAGTCCTTAAAAGAAGTCCCATCATAAATACGGAGTCTAGCAGGATACAGCAGGCCGAATTTGCGCCCTTCAGTGACTAGTCGAGAGCATACAGGGGAGAAAGATTTTCTGGCACGCGACAACTCTGCAGAATAATCCTGGAAAATATGCAGTTTATGTCCTTCCCACGACAGGGTTTTTGCCTTACGAGAGGCCGACCAAATCTCCATCTTGTGCAAGTAATTTAGGCAGCGGAACAGGGTAACGCGGGGTCTCGGCCTGTTAGGGGTCGGTGTCGGACCCACCCTATGGACCCTCTCTATAACCATGTCCTGGCAAACTGACTCTATGCCTAGGAGCGAGGGGAGGGTGTTGCGGACAAAGTGGGCCAGAGCAGGCCCCTTAACAGATTCGGGCAGGCCGACCAGCCTAATGTTATTACGACGCGATCTGTTCTCAATGTCGTCAGTCTTGTTCCACAGTTGGTAATTATCATTAGTGAGACGTTTCACTGTGTGCTGCAGACCCTCAACGTCGTGGGAGACTATAGTGATTTGTTGCTCTGTTGCAGAGACCCTGTGTGTGAGGTGTTGAAGTTGGCTGGTGATGTCAGCTACAGCCTTAGAAAGAAGGGGCGTCATGGTGGCTGTAATGGCTGCCACTACATCCGTGTAAGTCACAGGGGTATCACTGCCTGCACTTACTTGGCCCCCAGAAGTTGGTCCCTCGGCAGCGGTCTTCTTGTGAAGGGGGGAGCGCTATTGACAGCGGATTCCGCCGTCATCGTCCCTGCAGCACGCCGCTTCTCCTGGCGTGGAGGCTGCGGCTGCTGCTGGTGGTCCGGCTGAGGGTGCGCCGCCATTGGTGCCAGGCATTTATCCATCTGCGGCGGGTTAGGTAGCAGGTGCACTGCGGGAGGGTCCGAAACGAGGCTTTAAAAGCCGTGAAAACAGTGTTTGTAGGGGAGCGGGGGACGGAGCTCAGCACTCCATAAAGCCGGAACCGGAAGTCTTGTAGTGGGTTTTAATTTGTTCATTTAGTATGGTGTCTAAAGTGGTATTTATTATCTGTGTTTACATGTAGTATGTAATAGTTATGTTACATGTAATTAACAGTATGCGCATTCTAGTGCTGACAGTGTGTGCTGTTTCTTTTCTTATTGCCATTTTCTCTCTCTTGTAGGTGGCTCCTTAGTTTGTTTTTCCAGTATTATTTTCCTGGCAAAAGTAGGCCTTATTTGGAGTGATTTTGTCATCCAAGTTTCCTTTTATTTTCTGAGCAGGTAAGTGGTCTGTCCCTGGGTGGCATGGTGTGGGAGTGCTGACAGTGTGTGCTGTTTCTTTTCTTATTGCCATTTTGTCTCTTGTAGGTGGCTCCTTAGTTTGTTTTTCCAGTATTATTTTCCTGGCAAAAGTAGGCCTTATTTGGAGTGATTTTGTCATCCAAGTTTCCTTTTATTTTCTGAGCAGGTAAGTGGTCTGTCCCTGAGTGGCATGGTGTGGGAGTGCTGACAGTGTGTGCTGTTTCTTTTCTTATTGCCAATTTCTCTCTCTTGTAAGTGGCTCCTTAGTTTGTTTTTCCAGTATTATTTTCCTGCCCAAGTAGGCCTTATTGGGATAGTGTTTGGGAGCAAAGTTTACTTTTATTTTCTGAGCATGTAAGTGGCCTATTTTCTTACTCCTTTTTTTATTTTTTTTATTGAATTTCAGACTTAGTAGGTAATTAATTTCTTGTTGCAGTAATTTTATGGTTATGTTTTTTGTTCTATTTTAATTGTTATTTGTGATGGTAACCTATGTTGTAGCTACGTAGCTAACTGTGGCTTAATGTTTTTTTTGTTTTTTTTTTTGTTCCGTATTTTCATCATGAAGATATGGAGTACGCTCCTGCAGTAAGTGTTTGAACACACATATATTTGTTTTATTTTGGTTTGGCAATGTGTGTTTTTAATTGATTGTGTGTTTTACTGATTCTTACCTTCATTTGAAGTTGGTGATGTCCATACATGTGGCAGCGGAAGCCCTCCCACCCCAACCAGCGGAAGCACTCCCACCCCAACTGGCGCAAGCCCTCCAACCCCAACTGGCTCCTCATCCTCCAAGGCAACGGAGGCGTGCAAGGCCACCAATTTTCCGTACCCGTGTCCTCCTTTTTGGGATGCTTGATGATGTTGTCTTGCGCAGATACAGACTGCCACCTCATCTAATCCTAGACACTCTCTCCATAATAGAGAGTGATCTAGAACAATCATTTAGGTATCCTACAGCAATACCAGCATTGACACAATTCCTTGCTGTGTTACATTTTTTGGCCACTGGTTCGTACCAGCATGTCGTAGGTGATATGGTTGGCATGTCGCAGGGCCAGTTCAGTAAGGTCCTGCGGTGTGTCAGCCAAGCATTCTTATCCCGAGTCAAGCCATTTATATCAATGCCTTTGGATGCTGGTGCCCTGGCTGTGGTGAAGCGGCAATTTCAGGAAGGTGGTAGTCGCTTCCCACACGTTATTGGGGTTGTGGATGGGACACATGTTGCCATTGTTGCGCCAAGACATAATGAAGAAATCTATAGAAACAGGAAACTGTTTCATTCTCTGAATGTAATGGTTGTTTGTGGCCCATCCCTCCAGATCCTGTCCCTGAATGCTAAGTTCCCTGGGAACTCCCATGATGCGCATGTCATTAGACAATCAGGGATATGGCAAAGATTAAGAATTATGGAAGGCCAAGACATGTGGCTATTGGGTGAGTTCTTTTGGTTACATTATTGGAACATTCATATTGTTGGAATTACATTCTTTAATGTTGCTTTTATCCTTTTTCTCTTCTCATATTATCAAACAGGAGACCGTGGATATCCTTGCACCCCCTGGCTCATAACTCCTTACAGTAAACCCAGGCCAGGACCACAGTCGGCATTTAACTCCGCGCTTACTGCCACTAGACAGCTGGTGGAGCGCACGATTGGTGTCCTTAAAGGGCACTTTCGTGTGCTCCACCGCACTGGTGGCGACATCATGTATTCGCCGGAGATGGTAAGTAAAATTGTGGTCCTGTGCGCTATCCTCCATAACATCGCTGTAAGGAGTCACGTTGAGCTTCCCCGCATGGAGGAATTGCCGGATGAGGAGCCAGGGGTTGGCCGAACATTCCGTGTGGGGAGTGTGTACCGCCGGGGTAATGCTGTAAGGGCTCGCATTGTGCGTGATTATTTCAGGTATTTATTTGTGGGGGTTTTTTTGTCTACCCAAACTGTCTGTACGCGTTTATTTTTTTGGACTGATGACATTTAGGGAGCTTGGTAAAGATCAGAGTGTGTTGCTTGTGTTTTGTGATAATTTATTATTGTTTCAGTACATAATTAATCTGTAATGTTCTCCTTATCATGTTTGTTGTGTAAGATTGTTGTATACAATGGTTTTTTTCCTTTATTTGTGGTACTTGTGTTATTAACCAACAATAACATTTTTTTTTTGTATGTTGGCTTGTGCATCTGTTGACCTTAAACATGACACAACATCTGATCATAAAAAACATACACTTTGTGTAGCTGATTGTTCCTGCAAAATTTGGTGAGTAAACAGATTGTAACACTTAATTGTGTTTTGTCTTACCAGAAAAAGAGGCAAATTAAATATTTTTTTTCTGCTCTCTCTCTCTCTGTCTCTCTCTCTCTCTATATATATATATATATATATATTATGTTTAATTTTCTCTCTCTCTCTCTATATATATATATATATATATATATATATATATATAAATATATATATGTGTGTAGACTTATATGTTTATGAATAGCGGCCATATATTAATGGTATATGTGTGTGTATGTATCTGTAGAACTATCTAGAGACATATATCTAAACATTGTCATGTTTGTTTGTTTTTGCTTCTATCCTACAAACCTACAATGCTATTAATTTAGAAGCATGACTTTGGAATACAAATTACAAAAAATAAGTGAGTGTGAGTGTGTGTGTTGCGGGTGCGAAACTCCGCTGATGCGAACTGTACACACTGTCCTGCACATTAATGTACACATATCAATAAAGTTTAATACAGATGACAGCATACAATTACAACCAATCAAATGCCACCACACACTATAAATATATGCCCATGTATGGAAAACGCCATTGGCACCATGCGCGCAGCTGCCTTTAGCTGCCGGGAGCTGCGCGTTCTAATAGCGGTTATGGACCGCCGCGTAGGCCGCGCAGGGCCCTTTATACCTAACTGGGTTAAGCGCGAGGCCTACACGGTGGTCCGCCGCATACTGCGGACCCACACACGTACAAGGCGCAGCATCATACAATTAGAGCGGCGGTGGAGTGACCTCCGCCGTCGCACGCCGGAGCTGTTGGCGGAGCTGCGCCAACAAATACAAATTCTCCGTAGACGCAGTAAGTTAAACACATTACATTAAATATGTTTATTATACTGAGAATAGTAGCAGACACTTTTAATGTAAAGACTGCACATTTTCAGTAAGAAGTGCTATAGTGAGAAAATTAGCAGCCTGTGTAATTCCACTATTGTAGCACAAACATGACAAGTTTCAACATTGTGTGTGGTTATGGCTTGCAGTACTGACTGTGTAGCAAAGTGCTTGTGAAAAAGTTAATGTTGTACTGAGTTGCTACACAGGCTGTCGGCTGAACACAATAACTTGCTCTGTGTATTTAACAAGGGACAGAACAATGTAATTTTGTAATGGTGATGTGTTTTAAAAAAAACACAACCTAATTATTACATATGTCATTCTAGGGCAAGCCCAACGGCAAGCAGCGGTTAGAAGGCGGCAAAGGGCAAGGCCAACCCAATCCCCTTCTCCGCCCCCTCTCCTTCTGTGGCCCATTCCCCCTCTCCACCCCCTCCCCCTCTCTTTCCCAACCCCTCCCCCTCTCTTTCCCAACCCCTTCTCCGCCCCTCTCCCCTTCTGTGGCCCATTCCCCCTCTGCGCCCCCTCCCCCTCTCTTTCCCAATCCCCTTCTCTGCCCCCTCCCTTTCTGTGGCCCATTCCCCCTCTCCGCTCCCTCCCCCTCTCTTTCCCAATCCCCTTCTCCACCCCACTCCCCCTCTCTTTCCCAATCCCCCTCTCTGCCCCACTCCCCCTCTATTTCAAAAATCCCTTCTCCACCCCCCTCCCCCTCTCTTACCCAATCCCCCTCTCTGCCCCCTCTGTGGCCCAAGCCACCTCTCCGCCACCCTCCCCCTCTCAATCTGACCCACCCTCTGTAACCATCTCTTCCTTCCATCCTCTTTCCCCCTTCCATCCTCTTTCCCCCATCCAGCCTCCTTCCCCCATCCAATCTCCTTCCCCCATCCACCCACCATCCACCATCCCCACCTTCAGAATGGGCAGCAGAGGCCCCGGAGGAAATTCTGGGAGGTGCTGAAGTGGCAGAGGATAGTAAGTAGACACACATTGACATTTAATTTTTTAACTAATTTAACTTCACATTCTAATAAATGCAGTGTTGTGCTGGTGCCAATCTTGTGCCAAGGTAAAATGTTTGTCTTAATCATCATGGTATGGATGTTGCATTAACATTTGTGTGAGGATCATTACATGTACAGTGTGTATGTCTGCAATGTTTAGGCTGCCCACTCTAGGTCGACACTCATTATGTCGACAGGGTTGCCTGGACAACAGGGTTTATATGTGCTCCATTTTCAGCAAAACTGTTAGACCTGAGTGGAGTTTGGTATGTGTTTGGACTTTTACACTTGTGCCTGGGTATTCCAATATTTGCACATTCAACTCGCATGCTTCACTTTGTTAGGCAGGCTAAGGACACAGTGATTTGTGTTGTGAAAGTTACACTCAAAAAATGATTAATTTAATAAAAAAAAACCTGTTTGACCTTATGTAGTAAGGCAGGCTTTCAGGGAGTGTGGCCATGCTAGGATATGTTGTCCTTCTGAAGATGTTGATATGCAGTGTGATGATGCAGGGCCAACCCCAAAAGAGATAAGTCTGCTTCACTCCAGATGTGAATGAATCCCAGCATGGGGTTACATTTACTAAGATGGGAGTTCTATTTAAGATGGGATGTTGCCCATAGCAACCAATCAGATTCAACTTCTCATTTATTTAGCACCTTTCTAGAAGATATGTGGAATCTGATTGGTTGCTATGGGCAACGTATCATCTTAAATAGAACTCCCATCTTAATAAATGTACCCAATGGTGTGGAACACTTTTTAAAAATTTTTTTTTACAATAACAAACATTGCTGAGCAGGCTTGTGTGTTTGTCTGCTACTGTTTTCTCATTAAAACATCCATGATGTAGTCACTTTGCCATTAAAGCAGGCATGTCCAAACTGCGGCCCTCCAGCTGTTTAGAAACTACACATCCCAGCATGCCCTGACACAGCTTTAGCATTCTCTGACAGCAAAACTGGGTCAAGGCATGCTGATATATGTGGTTTCAACAGCTGGAGGGCCGCAGTTTGGACATGCCTGCATTAAAGTGTGCCTTGCTTGTATAATAGGTAATGTGAGTAAGTTAGTAATGTTTATTTGGCCTCTTAATTTCAGATGTTGCAGTTGGAGATCACACTACTTTTGCGGGCATTCTGGCGACCATGCGCCAGCAGCTGGAAGCCTTGCTGGCTAACGTGGACAAGCTCCAAAAATGTTGTTAAAAAAAAAATGTTCAATAAATTAATTGTATAAAAAAATATGTTAAAAATTAATAAACAATTAGTTCAAGTTAAGCGGGTGTTGTGTTTATTAATGCAATAAATGACCAGAAGATTGGCTAGCATAAATTGGTTACCTTAAACATTTCACACATGTAACTTAAGATTTTTATTTTACATTTAAAAAAAAAATACAGAATAATGAGTTAGGAGGTTATTGTTTTAAAAAACATGTAAACACATTTATTCACAAACTACACCTCTACACCCAAAAAATAAAAATAGCATTAGACCAGGCACATTTACCACATCTATATTTTTTATTTATAAATTACAATGTTGATGGCCAATTATGCCTACAAAGTGTTCTTCAGGTATTCTTTGAAGACTTAATTGGTCATGACCATTATCATTCATTACACTAATTGTAATCGTAATTGAGGAAGGCTTGTGGCATTTGAACTGAAAGCTGTAATTTAACTTTTAAAAAAAAACCATTGCTGTGCGGATTTTTACAAAAGCGTGTGCAATTTGAAGAGGAATGTGTAAATCTACAAGAAGTTAGGATTTTTACGAGGAGGTTTGTGGTAATGCGATGGGTTCGCATTAGTGCGATGTCATTTGGCATACGCCTACTTTGTGTAATTCTGCGTACGAAATAGCAAAAATACGTTGGGGGCGGTTATTCGCTATTGTGCAACGTATTTGCAACGTATTTGCATGGGGGAATCACCCCCCATGTGTATGCGGCTTTACCTCTCCGTTCTGCTCAAGCTCTGCATCGATTACAGGACTGTTTTTGGAATGTGGAATGCCCTCCCTCACACTACAAGACTTTCTTCTACCCTCCAAACTTAAAGCAGTCCCTGAAAATGTACATCTTCAGGCAAGCTTATCCAGTGTCGGACTGGGGCATGTAGGGCCCACTGGGGGAATGCAGTGGTAGGGACCCATGTTAGGGGTGTGGCCAGTCTGCAGAGGTGGTGTGGCCTGCCACCTCATTGGCTTGACTAACCATTAGAGAGTGCAACGTCTGGGACCCTTCATAAATATATACAGTAAATTAAGTAATCAATGATAATGTGCCAGATTAATAAGATTAATAACAGCAATGCACTGTAGAAAATACACCATAGACCGATATAAGGTAATATATGTATAATGTACAGTATAATTCAAGTGCACGGTCTAGAACCTGATCCTTGGAGCAGGAGGTGGGCCCCCCAGGCAGGAGGCCCACCGGTGGTTTCCCCTGTACCACTGTGGACCAGTCCAAGCCTGAGTTTATCAGACTGCTGAGCCACCCACATAACCCAAATAAGACTCAAACAGGAAAAATGCAATGGCTGGAGCACTTTCCTGCTTTGCTGGTAACATCTGCTTAAGCAACTTGCAAACTCAACTTAAATTATCTTAGCTTCAACATATGTAAAATGTTCATCAACGTTTGTTAAAGTGCATATTTATCCCTCCCAGCATGCCCCGCGGCCACCCTGTCACTCTGCACATGCGCAGAACAACAAGATCGCGAAGGACAGCTCTTATCGGAAGAGCTGTCCTTCGCAATACAAATTGTATATGTCAGCGCATATGCAATTGGTATCACTACGATGGATGGCGATGTCAATTAGTACATCACGTCCACTGTGAGATATCTGACTGTGTATTACCATGACATCTGCGTACCTCCCCAGTGAAGGAACAGGGGAAATGTCAGGCGGTCGGCCGCAACAGCACATACACTGCCAGATGCAGGCAACTAATTATCATATATTTCGTACATGCTAGACGATTTCAGCATGCCCAACAGACAATTACTGCTCAGTCACGCCAATACACTGTTTAGTTATCGGTCCGATCTAGGCTGACCATATTATCCCTTTAACCTGGGACACTCATGAATTTCACAGGTTCTGTGGCTGCTTAAAAAACCAGGCGAAATGCAGGTTTGTAGTCAGCCAGCCACAGAACCTGCATGAGTGTCCCATGTTAAAGGGATAATATGGTCAGCCTAGATCAGCGGATTATTGGCTGATCGTGCTGATAATTGAACAGTGTATACCCAGCGTAACGGACTAAGAAAATGTTATTTGTCACTTCAGCAGTAGCACACAAAAGCACCCTCCAAATGTGTATCCACCGAGTCCTGAGATTGTTTGACCTGTTTAGGCAAACACTACTATTTATTCTCTGTATGGATTAGAGGTCGCTCAGCTCCGCAGCATGTACAGTTGGATAACAAGCCAGATACTGTATGACCACAAAATGGATTTCAGTGTAAGTTAGCATTGAGCTTACAGTGTTAGAATGGTTTTCAAAAGGGCCAGTCATGCCTAACAAATATGATTCTTCCTTTAGCTAATGTGACATAGAGACAATGGAAGGTTTAAACTAAATCTTGGATATGTAATAAATAGTAGGATTTTATATAAACATTTCATTGCATTCCAACTGACAGTATAGTGTAGTGAAAAGGTCAACAATAACAATGTCAACATTCATGTTGACACTACAATTTTTACAGTTATGAGGTCGACTGGCAACATGTTGACATTCTGAGACAACATTGTCAGAATGCTGAACAGGCAGTGGCAAACACAGGATTTCTAGAGGGGGGTTTCCAAATGTAGTCCACAATCTCCAGCTCTGCGGAACATTGGAGTAAGTGCAGGAGACTGGGGGAGCGGTAGAAGAACCTAGTAACGTCCCTGGACATTAATGTACACATTGGTCTTTTTAAACACTGGATACTGTATGGAATACATTATTAATATTTAAAACTTTAGATGGTCTATAGTATAGGCTGTATCAAACATTTAAATTATATAAAGAAGTGGTCAGGAAAAGGTTAAACAAACTATAAAAGTTTAAACAAACTATAAATAAAGTACACAACTATAGTAGAACCAGTACTGCACTTCCTGAATACACATTCTCCCACCACATGATAAGCTCCTGTCTCTTCTTCCTGGTAGCTACTCTCTGGTTCAGAGCACTGATTGAGGACTCAGATCCTCACATAGAGCAAACTTTGTAGAATAAACTGCTACCACTGGGCATGTGCAGTAGCTCCGCTCTGTTCCATAACCTGCATGATGTGGCAGCAGCTCTGGTAATCGTATTATATACTATTGCTATTATTGTCATAATTTGAGAAACTTGCAGAGAGGAGGGGGGTTTCCAGGCAACCAGAACCCCCCCTTGCGTTTGCCTATGCCAGGGACGTATCAAGAGAGGAGGAGGCCCATGTGCATGATCCGTCTGGGCCCCCTCCTCTCTTGCCAGAAGCGCTGTAGACTCTGGGCACTAGGGTCACTAGGGGACAATAGCGATGTCTCCAGGAAAATGGCACGGTGGCCATTTTTCCAGATATTTTCTTACTGTGCACACGTGAAATGCTGGGAAAATGGCCACAGCGCCATTTTCTGGTGATTCCTGCAGCACTGCTGCTGCTGACACAGGATTCCTGAGGGTAAGTATTGGAAAAAAATCAGTGCAGAGTGTACAGTGTGGCCTCCATGGAACCTGGGGGCCCATGTGAACCTCACACACTGCACCTATTACAAATACGCAACTGATGCTGACATTAAGGATTGGCTGCAGATGGGAGGTTCAGGCTGAGGGGGAGTTAAGGGGTAATCCTGGGGAGGTTACGGTTAGGCACTAGAGAGAGAGTTAGGGGTAGGGATCGGGGTGGGGATAGCTGAGAAATACTTATCCGAACTCCGGAGGATTAGAGATCTGACCCAGAAGTGACAATCACATGACCACGGGAGCAGGAAGACGCAGCTGGAGAAGGTAAGTCACCATTGGGCCACCAGGATGATATGTTGACACTCTAACATGTCGACATTTCATCAGTATTTGTCAACATGGTCAACGTCAACATAATGACCATGTTGACATGATGAATGTTTACATTATGACTCTTAACAGTTTGTACCCAACCCATATAGAGGAGATTACTATGATTAGGAGAAAAAGTATATCTACAGACATAGAAGTGGCTGAAGGATATCAGACAAAGGGAAGACTGGGCTAACGTCACTTGTAGTTTCCTACAGAGAGGAGTATTTGGCCATGACGCATTTTATCCTGTTATTACCTTGTGGATGGCCTAAAATATCCACATTTTATATTGATTCTAAACAAAAGAGTTATTGAAGCTAAGCAGACTAGTAACTTGCTACAGAAAGGATTGCAGAGTATACAGTATAGCATTTCTAATAGGTTGACCTTGATGGACCTGTGTCCCTTTTCAACCTTAAGGGGGGTACTGACGGGGGAGATGTGTGCTGAGCGATCATAACACAGACCGCTCAGCACACATCTCTCCCCCCGCTCAGAACAACGCGATGTGCTGAGCGAGGGGGGGCAACGATGGTGGGCCGCTGCATGCAGGCTCAATCTAGCACCGGCGATAGCGATGCACGGGGCCGCGCATCGCTATCGCTGTGGGGCACACACACGGCAGATCCGTGCTTAAAATCTAAGTCAGATTGCTTAGATTTTAAACACGGATCTCTCCGTGTGTACCCCCCTTTAGTAACTTTGTAGCTGACAATTTTATTTAAAACATGTAACGTGATCAGTATATTTTTCTCCTACTGCAGTCGTGACAATTAGTTCATAATTCTATGTCACACAGGAGAATTTTCTTATATTTATTCTAGATTTGTAATTATTGCACATGATCTGAAAGTGGGTACACACTGATAGATATATCTGCCGATCAATTGATCGGCAGATATATCTATGGACAGATCGGGCAGTATGTTGAGCATACACACTGCCTAATCCATCGGGGACTGACGTCATGAACTGGGCGGGCTACCGCAGCATGTGTACGGGCGGTCAGCTGCCCATACACACACACAGCGATGTGCCAATATATCGGCAGATATATTGGCCGTCGGCTGTGCTGCAGGGCCGACGCGATATGTCTGTCAATGACAGAGTTCACAGACATATCGCCCGTACACACTGGCCGACGGGCTCGCGATATATATCGGCCGTTCAAGAGAACGTCCAATATATCGGCCAGTGTGTACCCACCTTAAGGTAGTCGAGGATAGCATTTCTTTTTGTAGCATAGTAACATAGTTTCAGAGGTTGAAAAAAGACAATTTGTCCATCGAGTTCAACCTATTAGTGGTCTCCTACACCGTATTATTTTTAGGGCAATTTTAACTGTTGTGAATGTTGGCCGTTTTGTATATTCCTTTTTAAACTATAGTGTGTGATCTACCCACCATAACCCTGTATATCCTTATCCATTAGGAATTTATCTAACCCATTCTTAAAAGTAATGACCAAGTTTGCCATTACTACTACTCTCTCAGGCAGGGAATTCCAAATACATATTGTCCTTACAGTGAAGAAGAAACCTTTATGTCTCTGTGTGCGAAATCTCCTCCCCTCTAACCTAAGTGGATGTCCACGTGTGCTCAGTGTTGATCTTACCAAAAACAAATCCCCTGCAAGCTCTGTGTATAGTCCCCTTATATATTTGTACATGTTAATCATGTCCCCTCTTAATCTCCACTTTTCCAGTGTAAACATGCCTTGATTTGCAAGCCTTTCCTCGTATTCTAGCGTCTCCATCCCCTTAATCAATTTGGTCACCCATCTCTGAACCTTTTCTAGTTTCAGGATATCCTTTTTGTAGTATGGTGACCAAAATTGTGCATAGTATTCGAGATGTGGTCTCACAAGTCATTTATACAATAGGAGTATAACATTCTCATCCCTTGCATCAATTCCCCGCTTTGTTTGCCTTATTTGCTGCACTCCTACTTTGGGTACTATTGCTGAGTTTGTTATCTATGTGAACATTAAATCTTTTTCCAGTACAGAATCCCCTAGTTTTTCCCCATTTAGTATGTAGGTAGTATTTTTGTTCTTGCTACCAAAGTGCATTACCTTACACTTATCTATATTGAACCTCATTCTCCATTTTGCAGCCCACACTCTAGTTTAAATAAGTAATTCTGAAGAGACTCAGCATCCCCCTCCGAATTTATAACCTTACACAGTTTGGTATCGTCTGCAAAAATTGACACCATGCTCTCTAGACCTACTTCTAGATCATTTATGAAAATGTTGAACAACAGTGGTCCAAGTACAGACCCTTGTGGCACACCCTTTCACACTGCCAATGCCGGATCCCACCCAGGAATTGGAAACGGGTCCTTCCTGGGTGGGATCCGGCATTGGCCGCTGCTGCAGGCTTCCCCGACCCGGCCATATGCCGGGCGGGTTGCCATAACAACGGGGGGAGGAGCCGGCAGCGGGGGGCGGAGGTGGAGGCGACGCTGGGAGATGAGATCATCTCTGCGCCGCCTCTACCTGCTGTAGTAAACGTGTCCCGGGATGCATCGACCCGGGAGCCCGTTTACGCAGCCACTGACCCGGTATTGAACTCGGGTATAACACTGCTTTATTCCCGGGTTGAATTGCCGGGTCAGGCGACCTGCGATTTTGGCTATGCCCCTTTCCCAGCGCACGTTGCCCCGTGTCGACCCGGCAATATGCTGGGTCGATACTGGGTTATTTGTGCAGTGTGAAAAAGTTCCATTTGCCACCACTCGCTGCTCTCTATTATCCAACCAATTTCTAACCCAAGTGCATATTGTGCTCCCTAGCCCCAAGTCCTGTAACTTTTAGATAAGCCTCATGTACGGTACTGTATTGAAAGGTTAAGCAAAGTCTAAAAAGATCCCATCCACCTCCTTATCCTGATCTAGGTTAGTGCTGTAGTAAAGAAATACTTGGCATAATCACAGTATACAGTATATTTTGAAATATAACATTTAATTATGGGCCTGGTTCAGTATGGAACACAGCTACGATTGCATTTGCATGATGAATATTTTTGGAGTGTGCACACGTGCAGAAGCTACACTGCGTGTGCGCGCATACTCATAGTGAGATGCAAAGGCATCTCACATGTGTGAACGCCTCTGCCTAATTGACAGGCAGAGTCGTTTGCAGGGCAGGAGGGGGCGTAACGGCAACGTTTTAGGGGCATGGTCTGGACAACGCAGGTGTGTCCGGATCGTTTCTGGGTCAGGCCGAGGTGGCTGCGTGATGTCACACGCAGCTGCTGCGAGCCTAAATATGGCAAGTAGCTATCTTCCTTCGCATAGGGCAACCCTAAACATAAGAGCATTGCTGTCTTGCGATCCACTCACATGTTTGCTTGGAGAGGGGCAGAACCCGGCATGCGGGCCCTGCGCTGGGTGTCCCCACGCATGTTAGAGTAATGGGTTGTAAGTGTGTGAATTTTTGTCACATTTATAACCCATGCTGAATTAGGCCCTATATCACAGGTTTAATACAAAAGACTTACTGACCTGTTTCTAAAAATTAGGGGATGGGAGAGATAAGCAGGCAGCGGGAAGTGTAAGAGATGAGAGAGGGACGCAGACAGTGGGAAGTGTAAAGGATGAGAGAGGGAAGCAGGCAGTGGGAAGTGTAAGAGATGAGAGAGAGAAGCAGGCAGTGGGAAGTGTAAGAGAGGAGAGAGGGAAGCAGGCAGTGGGAAGTGTAAAGGATGAGAGAGGGAAGCAGGCAGTGGGAAGTGTAAGATGAGAGAGGGAAGCAGGCAAAGGGAAGTGTAAGAGATGAGAGAGGGAAGCAGGCAATGGGAAGTATGGGGGATGAGAGAATAAGTGGGGGGGGGACTGACAGAGGGAAAAAGACAGTGGGAAGTGTAAGGGATGAGAGAGGGAAGCAGGCAATGGGAAGTGTAAGAGATGAGAGAGGGATGCAGACAGTGGGAAGTGTAAAGGATGAGAGAGGGAAGCAGGCAGTGGGAAGTGTAAGAGATGAGAGAGGGAAGCAGGAAATGGGAAGTGTAAGATGAGAGAGGGAAGCAGGCAATGGGAAGTGTGGGGGATGAGAGAATAAGTGGGGGGGACTGACAGAGGGAAAAAGACAGTGGGAAGTGTAAGGGATGAGAAAGGGAAGCAGGCAGTGGGAAGTGTTGGGGATTAAAGAGATAAGCAGGCAGTGGGAAGTGTTGGGGATTAGAGATATAAGCAGGCAGTGGGAAGTGTTGCGGATTAGAGAGATAAGCAGGCAGTGGAAAGTGCAGGTGTCAAAGTCAAATTGTATATTTCGATATTTAGAATACACTATGGCATTTACTAATGGACACGTCTACGCGTCTATGGATGCTATAGGTAATACGGTAGGGCGCGAATTACGTAATGGCGAGTTACTGTGCACATTACGGTAGAAGATGCATTTGTTAATAAGGGGTCTATTCATCAAGAAAACGAAAACAGAATTGCTACTTATCACTATACATCGCATCGCTTCAATGTGATGTATATTTGTAATAAGTAGCAATTCATGTATATTCACCCTTCTGATGATGCGCTGCGGTGTCCAGGGCTCCTGCGGTGAGATCTTCTCTGGTGGTCCCTCCCTGTGATGCGCGGAGTCTGGCGGCGGGTCCCTTTGCGCATGCGTAGCTTGTTAGCTTCCTGGCAGGCCGCAGTGGCTGCTGGAAGGTCAGGGGGCGGAGCTAGCTCTGAGTGCCTAGCAGAATGCAGGGAGGTTGGGGGGGCTGATCTAGCTTCGAGTGCCGAGCAGAATGCAGGGAAGCATTGAGCTTCCCTGCCGTCTCCGCACTGCAGTTCAGTTTACGCCATCCTGAGATGGCAAACCTGAACCTCATGGAGAAGCGAAAAGCAGAGCTTACCGCACCTTCATGAATCGCACTCACCATACAAAAGTATGGTGATGCGATTCAGGCACAGAGCGGGGGTGCCGCTGTGGAAATCAGAGACTTCTCCACGGTAACCCGCTCTGTGAATTGCACTAGGCAGAGAAAAGCCCTGTTTAACGCAAAACAGGACTTTTCACTACTACATGAATAGACCCCTAAATATCATACTGTAACACATAGCAGATAATATACACCTAGGCACCATCTACCTAACACACTGTTTATATATATTGTAACACATGTGTAACAGTGACAATTGCGCAACGCTTATAGACACACAGGGACATATCTCCTCGTGTCTGGTATCTAAATGATCGTCAGTTCATTAGCTAATATCCGGTAGTAGCGAAAAGACCGTAGCATGTGGCATTCACAAGATATTAGCAAGTATCAGATATGTGAACATAATATGAATAAGTAATTAGGTAAACAGAAACTAGCTGTCTGGTGGAACCCTGAGGACAGTAACAGTCACATTCCTGAAGACAATACCTTTCTAAGGGACCAATGGACTATCAAGATTTGAAACTGTGTACTTTACTGACCAATTGTATTTCCATTTTCCAATCCTGTATACATATAGGACAAGCCACAGTCAGCATTAGATCTCCTATCTCAAATCATAACGGTTATCTGCTGACAACTGTGTCCTGGATCCAGTGGCACCTGCGTTTGTATTTGGGCTGTTACCTGTAAGTCCTTATTGGTGTATTATACTGTACTTGCATTTCTCTGTATACCTGTGTTTATTGTTTGATCAATTGTTACTGCATTCTGTATCTGTTTTCCCCTTTTCTCTTTATTAAATGTTTGCGGATTGGAGCGCAGTACACTTCTAACGTGTTTATTTAAGGTAAAGTGTCGCACTTCCCATCAGATTTGCGTCCGGTTTCATTAACAATTGCACTGGTTTTTAAATAGTCAACTTTTACATAGGGGATGAAAAAGAAAGTGGGGAGGACTGACAGAGGAAAGCAGGCAGTAGGAAGTGTAAGGAATGAGAGAGGGAAGCAGGCAGTGAGAAGTGTGGGGGATGGGAGAGGAAGTGGGGAGGCCTGACAGAGGGAAGCAGGCAGTTAGAAGTATAAGGAATGAGAGAGATAAGCAGGCAGTAAGAAGTGTAAGGGGTGAGAGAGGGAAGCAGGCAGTGAGAAGTGTAAGGGATGAGAGAAGGAAGCAGGTAGTGAGAAGTGTGGGGGATGGGAGAGATAAGCAGGCAGTTGGAATTGTAAGGGATGAGAGAGGGAAGCAGGCAATGGGAAGTGTGGGGGATGAGATAGGGAAGCAGGCAATGGGTAGTGTGGGGGATGAGAGAGAAAGTGTGGGGGATGATAGAGGGAAGCAGGCAGTGACAAGTGTAATGGATGCGAGAGAGAAGCAGGCAGTGAGAACTGTGAGGGATGACAGAGGGAAGCAGGCGGAGGTAGTGTGGGAGATGAAAGAGGGAAGCAGGCAGTGGGAAGAGAGGAGGATGACAGAGGGGAGCAGGCATTGGGAAGTGTGGGGGATGACAGAGGGATGCAGGCAGTAGGAAGTGTGAGGGATGAGAAAGAGAAGCAGGCAGTGGTAAGTGTAGAGGATGAGGGAAGGAAACAGTGATATGTGTAAGTGATGAGAGACAGAAGCGGGCTGTGAGAAGTGTGAGATGAGAGAGGGAAGCAGGCAGTGGGAGGGGAGAGAGGGAAGCAGGCAGTGGGAAGTGTAAAGGATGAGAGAGGGAAGCAGGCAGTGGGAGGTGTGGGAGATGAGAGAGGGAAGCAGGCAGTGGAAAGTGTAAGGGCTTAGGGGGTCAATCCAACCCGATCGCTCGCTGCAGTTTCTCGTAACACAGCAATCAGGTCGGTACTGCGCATTCGCCGGTGCCGCTGTGCGCCAGCGCATGGCAGCCGTCATTGCCTAGTGATCGCCTCTGAGGCAGAGGGGGTCGCTGGGCGGGAGGGGGCTGGATGGCGGCGTTAATCCGCCATTTAGGGGGCGTGGTCCAGCCAACGCAGGCATGGCCGGACCATTGGAGGGCGGTCTGCGGCGGCTGCGTGACATCATACGCAGCTGCTGCAGATCGGGGAGCGACGAGTAGCTCCTGGCCAGCACGCTAAAGGTGCAATGGTCAGGAGCTACTCTTGAAGTGCAAAGGCATCGCCGCTGTGCGATTCTTCTTTTGCACTTCTGCAGGGGGGGTGGCACTGACATGTGGGGCGGGATAGCCCTCTGCTTGATGTCCCCCCGCCTATCAGTGTGAATGATCGTAGCTGTGCTAAATTTAGCACAGCTACGATCAACTCGGAATGACCTCCTTAGAGAGGGAAGCAGAGAGGTGCAGTGAATAGGACATTGCGGTGAGAAGTGCCATGGTTGAGATGGAAGCAGAGGCTGAAAGGGTAGCAGGGAGTGTAGGGGGATGGGGTAAGTAAAGGAGAGAGAGAGATAAAGGTGATCAGACACATGAGAAGAGTGACAGGCAAAGGAAACAGGTAAGAGAAAGCAGAAGGGACACATAGTAAACATAAGAGAGAGTTGAATAAAGTTTGTTCATATGGCCACTTCTAAAGTCCCACTTCAAGCACTGTAGATCTATGTATGTGATTCAGCTGAGTCATATCAGTTAATGATTAAAGAGAATGAGTTTAAAGGTGCAATATATTAATTCTCTGCATTCTCAGTAGTGACTTTGTCATTTCCTTCTTGTTGACAATGTCAAAGTGTTTTTAGATAACATTTTGATAACATTATTCTAGTTTATTACTGTTCATGGTCATTGTTCTGAACTGTATGAAAACTACTTCAATTTTGAATTGGCCGTTCTTTACCTGAATTGTTGGTAAACTTTAACTGACAAAAGCAAAACAAAACATTTTTATTTTATATTAGTCAGGGTTTTTGTCATGGGATTTAAAACAAAGATTTTTTTTAAAGGTGTCTTTAAAAAGATAGCCGATTGAAGTCAAACGGAAAAACTGTAGCCTCCAGTATATAAACACATTTGAGAAAATGTACTAAACTAGCGGTTGCCAACCTGCGGCTCTTTCTTTATTGAGCTGCGGCTCCTGCCTCCCACACCCGGACACTGGCAGCAGGAACCCTCCCTGATTGAGAGCCGGAGATAGCTTTATCTCTGTCTCTACACTTACAGAGGATGGCCGCCACGGCCATCTGTGAGCAGGGCAGCCTCCCTGCTCCCCTTCTCCGCCCCTGCCTGTCACTCCCAGTTACACCCAGCCCACCCACAGTGCCCTGCACTGTAAAGAGCCGTAGGGTGGGAAGCGGGATGAGGACAGCTGGCCGGTGGATGCTACTGCAAACGTAGGTACAACTCTCTCTCTCTCCCTGTAAAAGGAACTCTGCCTGCCGTAATGTGTAAAATTGGGACTCTTGCCTGCCGTAATATGTAAAATGTTTCACTGTTTCTCGCCCCCAGTGTAACTAAAAATAGGGGAGTGACACTAGGTCATGCTCCTACGAACGTCATACTGAAGGCGGGCACACAAAAAGTGGTATGACCTTGTGCAAGTTAGGCCACACCCTATTTTGGGGCACGCGCCTTTGGCGCACACATGATGTCGGCTTTTTGGCTTGACTATAGATATTTTTCGGCTCTTTGCCTCTGACTGGTTGGCCAGCCCTGTAATAAACACTACAGTGGGTTTGGAATCCTGATGGAATTGCTGTAATTTACTAAACTCATGACTACTGCAAAAAAAATTTCCATCCTGATTTTTTACTAAACAGCACCAGGTTAGACCGATAGTTGAAGAATTGAATATTTAAGTGAAGCATTTAAAACAAAAATTCTAATGAAATGCAGTAATTTTGCGGTTGTACTATGCCAGTTTTCATAGAGACTGCACCACATCTGATGAGATTAGGTGTGAATGAGTAACTGGCAGCCATGCGTGTCTAAAACCTGTCGGATTTGGCTGCGATTCCAACAAAACACGTGAATCCGTGGCTATTCC
This sequence comes from Pseudophryne corroboree, assembly GCF_028390025.1. Taxonomy (NCBI): domain Eukaryota; kingdom Metazoa; phylum Chordata; class Amphibia; order Anura; family Myobatrachidae; genus Pseudophryne; species Pseudophryne corroboree. The sequence goes on along the minus strand of NC_086448.1, from coordinate 144,170,180 downwards.
GTCGATCCACATGTTTTCCAACAAGTCGGAATTGCCGACTTGTCGGAAAAACGGCAGCCAAATTGAATAGGTCGGAACAGTTTCCGACCTAAAAACGTCGGAAACTGCCATCTTTTCAACAAGACGGCAGTTCCGACTGCAATTGAATACACACACAGATGTCAATTTATTGTTGTTGGTTATATCTTAACCTTTATCTGTGTGTATTCTTAATATATCATGCCTAACCATTAAGGTGCTACAAATCCCATATTTTTTTTAATTTACTTACAAAAAAGATAAAAAGATAAGATGTGAGGAGCACTCTGGAAGCTTACAGGCTTTTGGCTCTGCTAATAGGTATTTTTTTATTATTATTTGCAATGCTAAAACATAACTTTTAAAAATATTTTTTATCCATATTGTGTACATAATAAAATATAAATATATATGCAAAGATATGCGTTTTAAAGAAATGAAATAAAGTGGTTAAAAATAAAATATTTTAATCAGCACATATGAAAGCATTACCTTTTGTCCAAAAAACATTAACAAACCCATGTGTTAGCCAATAAAAAAATTAAATACTGTACAAATATTGAGAAAAATATTTATTGTCCGCTTTACAGTTGTAAATAAAATTATTTTCTAATAGCAACATGTTGTGCTCAAATCAACAGAGACATATTACAGACTCTACAGTGTTCTAAACATTACTCAGTACATGAATAAATACCTAACATTGTTATATACTGTAGCTCAAATAGATAAATGTACATTGATGAACAAAACATCACTCTGCCCCAAGGTGGTGATATAACTGACTGAGTAGTTATCTAAGGCAGCAGGTTATATGAGGCAGCTCTTTGTAAGGCACCAATATTAAAAATGCAACAGTCATTATTAAATCAGTGGCTTCTCCCTTCGTTCATTAGTGGCAGACGTCGCTGATTTCCAGAGAAAGTAAAACTTTTTAGAGTTTTATCCCAATAGGTGTCTCAATTTTTGACGCAGACCACATGCACAATATGAAATGTAAACTATTTTGTACTGGTGCCGGGATCCTGGCTGTCATGATCCCGACAGCAGGATCCCGTCCACCAATGTGCCAGCAGCGGAGCGAGTGATAGAAAGGCCCTTACGGGCTCGCTGCACTCGCCATGCTGGCAAGCTAGCTCACTGCGCTCGCCACAGGTTAGATTCTACATCTATTGCTGTTGTGAACACCCACAGAGGGAGAAAAGCCTGTGGCGCCGGTATCCTGGCGGCGACATTTCACCACCTGTTGGGATTCCAGCGTCTGCATTGTGACCGGCAGGATCCCAACAGGCGGTATCATGATTGCCTCCCGCACAATATATTCCCCCTATTATACTGTATATAAAATGCAACAGCGCCCATTTCCATTGGAGTGTTCCTGAGGAACCCTGCCATCAATACATACATCCCCCAAAGTTTAGCCCATAGGCTACTGCAATTAAAAGATTGCGTGGGCCAATACTAGTAATGCTTCAAATTCCTGTTAACCAAAATATTCAGAAAACAGGAATATTTTGGACCTGTAGTGACGCCATGACGCGGCCGGCGTCATGTCGTCACTGGAGTCTGCGGCCAATCACAGACAGGTGGGGGAGTGGCAGCTATTCCCTCACTGCCGCTGACTCCCAGGACCAGCCACTGACTCCCGTGGACCCGCCGATGACTACCAGGACCTACCGGACACCGCCGACGCCCCCCGGACCCTGCCGCCAACACACCGAAATCCCTGCAAACACGTCGGATAACAGGTATTCTGTTATCCTGCAAAATCCAATATGTGGAATGCTCCTGGTCCCGAGCATTCCTGATATGTGATACTCTACCTGTATTGGTAAATCTGCCTGCATCGTGTCCCTCCCCATAGAAACCTACGGGGGATGCGGCTGCAAGTGGCAATGGGGGAATCGTAGCAGGTATCAGAGATACATCCAGGGGATGCTTAATATTTGCGGCTAGCCCCTGAAAACGGACGTTTTTGAGGACAAAACCACAAATATTGTTTGATAAATGGGCCTTTTAGTCATTAATAGGGGCATGTACTAAGCAATGATAAAAGTGGAGCAGTGAGCCAGTGGAGAAGTTGCCCATGGCAACCAATCAGCAGTGACATAACATTTATAATTTGCATACTATAAATATATGCAGAGCAGCTGATTGGTTAGCATGGGAAACTTCTCCACTGGCTCACTTCTCCACTTTTATCACTGCTTAGTACATGTCCCTCTAATTCCCTTGTGTGCAAGCAGGCACCAGTAGCAGGAGACTCTTGTACCAGACTCTAGATTCTGAGGTTCCCTTGCCCTTCGTCCCCCCACCTACCCCCATACCTAGGGACATGTCTGGTAATTGTGAATGGGTCCTGTACTTGCACTGCTGGAGTAATCAGCAGGGCACATGTGTCACGTCTAGCAAAGTTTGGGGATCCGGCAGCTGAGACTTCACCAAGGAGGTAGCAGGCTGGGGAAGAACAAAATGAGGGGGTTGGATATAGTTCCTTTGCATGGGATACGGAGCAATGAAGGATGTAGGCGGAGTTTGAGAGTCAATGGAAAGTATTTATTATGTACAGAGCAGAGGTAGAAAATTGAGGTTGATGAACGGTGACTTGAGAACGTGGTCGTAGACAAAGAACTGTGGAACTGTGGGTGAGAGTAAAACGAGGCTGAAGACAAGAACCGTGGACTGCAACTTATGAGATGAAGCTGCGGTAGAGGAGCTGAGAACTGTGGACGGTAGTTTGGGTCGTGACTGGAGACTGAGAACTGTAGACTGTGGCTTGAAAGATGAAGCTGGAGATAACGAGCTCAGGACTGTGAATGGTGATTCGAGGACTTGGCTGGAAGCAAGAATCAGCGGACTGTGGCTTGGAGGACGAGGCAAGAGACCCGGGGTCGTCCGTGCCCAAAGGGTCTTACTGAACCGGGTTTTCCAAGAGCGTCTCCACGGGCAGCAGCAGGCTAGGAACGGGAAAACTGCAGTAGCAACTGAGAACTGGCAAAGCAGGGTTAGAAGTACCAGAATACAGCAGGAATCCTGGGAGCACAGGCTAAAGCACCTACAACAGGGTTGTAACTTGAAGCACTGGCATCCCTGTCCTAAACCAGCCCCCTTTTATAGGAAGAAGTCTCCCTGGATTGGCTGGAAAACTAGGAACAGGAATTATGTCAGAAACTTGGTCTCCAACATGATGGCGCCCAGTAATGCAGACCTTTTCTGACAACATGCTGCTCACTGCCTCTGGTCTCCTTCCTAGGCAACGGCTTAGCGAAAGCGAGCTGCTGCAGCGGCGTCCCGCCGCCATGAGCGGACCCCCTCAACGCTGCCTGTACTCTTGAACCCAGTTCCGCAGCCCTCCACCGCCGCTGCCCGGCCACCCGTGAAGCCCGCCCCGCGGCACCAGCGTTCCGGTAAGACCCCGGACGCTGACAGTACCCCCCCCCCCCCCCTTTGCGGGTGGACTCCGGACACCTATAAGGTTTAGCTGGAAATTTGGCATGAAATGTCCGAAGAAGTCTTGGGGCATGGACGTCCTCTGCCTCTACCCAGGACCTTTCCTCAGGTCCATATCCCTTCCAATCAACTAGGTACTGGAGGCGACCGTATCGTTTGCGGGAGTCGAGGATCTTATGAATCTCAAATTCGTCTCCTTGTGTTGACTGGATCTTGGGTGATTTAGGTAGAGCAGCTCTGAATCGATTGAGTACCAACGGTTTTAAGAGAGAAATATGAAAAGCATTAGGGATTCTTAAATGTGGAGGTAACTTCACCTTGTAAGCCACAGGATTCAAAACTTTTTCGATTGGGTAGGGCCCAATAAACCTAGGAGCAAACTTCTTAGTAGGAACCTTCAATCTTAGGTTACGTGTGGAAACCCAAACCCGATCTCCCACTTTAAGACTTGGTACCGCTTATCGCTTCAGATCTGCGTAGGTCTTATACTTCTTGGATGTCTTGAGCAAGGCCTTGTGAATTTGTTTCCATGTTTCAGTAAATTGTTGAAGTGTTGACTCTACGGCAGGAACCTAGAGTGTAGGCAGAAGTTGGAAGTCAGGAACTTTCGGATGACAACCATAATTAATGAAAAATGGAGAAGATTTTGTGGCAGAGTGATAAAGATTGTTATGGGCAAATTCTGCAAATGGTAGGAAGTCCAGCCAGTCGTCCTGAGAGGAGGACATGAATAAACGCAGAAATGTCTCCAGGTCCTGGTTCACTCTTTCTGTTTGACCATCCGTTTGAGGATGATATCCTGAGGAGAAATTCAATTTCACGCCAAGAGCAGAACATAGGGATCTCCAAAACTTGGCCACAAACTGGGGACCTCTATCAGATATGATTTCCTGCGGTAATCCATGGAGACGAAAAATCTCTGCTATGAATAATTTTGCCAGCTGGGATGCTGATGGAAGACTGGCCAGGGGAACAAAGTGTGCCATTTTAGAAAATCGGTCAACTATGACCCATACGGTGTTCCGTCTGCCAGACACAGGCAAATCAGTAATAAAGTCCATAGAAATGTGTGTCCATGGTCTTTGTGGCACAGGTAGCAGATGAAGTAACCCGGCTGGAGGACCTTTGGGACTTTTATGCTGAGCACACTTTGGACAGGCAGCCACGAATTCCTGTACATCAGTCCTTAGATGGAGGCCACCAGTAGGAGCGCTGAATGAATTTGAGCATTTTATGACCACCCGCATGGCCCATGAAGGAGGAGGAGTGAGCCCATGTAAGCAGTTTCTTGCGAAGATTTGGAGCAACAAAGATCTTTCCTGGAGGAGGAAGTGGAGAGGTATTGGTTGCTGAAAAAGAGGTGGAGTCTAAGATGTATTGTTCTTTTGAACGGTCAGAGGGTTCTTCAGAACTCAAGGAACGAGATAATGCATCTGCCTTTTTGTTGAGGGACCCTGGGCGGTAACTAAGTTTAAAGTTGAAACGAGTAAAGAAGAGTGCCCATCTTGCTTGACGTGGATTCAGACATCGGGCTGACTGTAGATACAGGAGGTTCTTATGATCCGTGGTTACCGAGATTGGATGCTGAGCTCCCTCCAACAAATACCTCCACTCCTCAAAGGCTAACTTAATTGCTAGTAATTCTTGCTCCCCAATAGTGTAATTCTGCTCAGCGGGGGAGAATCTTTGCGAGAAGAACGCACAAGGATGGACTTTCTTGTCCTCGAAGAGCTGAGATAAAACTGCTCCCACTCCTACCGTGGAGGCATCGACTTCCACCAGGAACGGACGACTGAAATCAGGTTGTTGAAAAACAGGAGCGGTCATGAAGGCCTTCTTTAACGATGAAAAGGCTTCTAAAGCCTCTGGAGACCATTTGGCTGGATCGGCTCCTTTCCTGGTTAATTGCTGTTATGGGGGCTATGACAGAGGAATAATTCTGAATGAATCTTCGGTAGAAGTTAGCGAACCCCATGAAACGTTGAACTCCCTTAAGGGAAGCTGGAAGCGACCAATCCTGAATCGCTTGGACTTTAGCGGGGTCCATCTGCAATTTCTGCCCTGAAAGGATGTAACCGAGGAATGGAATCGTGGGTACTTCGAAGGTGTACTTCTCGAGCTTACAAAATAGTTGATTCCTCTGTAAAAGAGTTAGAACTTCTTTGACTTGTTCTCGATGAGTCTTCAGATCTCTAGAAAAAATGAGGATGTCATCCAAGTAAACCACCAAGCAGTCATAGAGGAGGTCTCTGAAGATTTAATTAACGAATTCTTGAAAGACGGCAGGGGCGTTACATAGGCCGAAAGGCATTACCAGATATTCGTAGGGGCCGTCACGGGTATTAAAAGCCGTCTTCCATTCGTCACCTGGGCGAATACGTATAAGGTTGTAGGCTCCCCGTAAGTCCAGCTTAGTGAATACAGTAGCTCCTTTAACACGGTCGAACAGTTCTGGAATTAGAAGTAAGGGATATCTGTTCTTAATTGTAATGTCATTGAGACCTCTATAGTCAATACAGGGCCGCAGACCCCCATCCTTCTTTTTGACAAAGAAAAACCCCGCCCCAGCCGGGGAGGTGGATGACCTAATGAACCCTTTTTCCAAGTTCTCCCGGATATACTCCAACATGGCCTGAGTCTCAGGGAGTGAGAGCGGGTAGATTCGCCCTTGGGGAGGAGTCTTGCTGGGTACCAAATCAATGGGACAATCCCAAGTGCGATGCGGAGGCAAGGTGTCCGCCCCATGCTTGCTAAAAACATCTTGGAAGGCCTGGTATTCTGCAGGGAGGCTGGAAGGACTAGAAGAGCAGAGAGGTCTTACAGAGGGCAAACAGTTCTGGAAGCAGTTTCGTCCCCAGGAAAGAACATCCATGGTTTGCCAATCTATGTGGGAATTGTGTCTACTTAACCATGGAAATCCTAGGATCAGTTCATGAGAGGCTTTGGGAATTACTAGGAAAGAGATGTTTTCCGAATGAAGAGCTCCAACCTTCATCTTAAGAGGAATTGTACGAAGAGTGATAATTCCCTCAGGAATATGACTTCCATCCACAGCAGTAATTGAGATGGTACGATCCAAACGGACCGTTTGTATCCCAGATCGTTTGACCAGAGCTGATGTGATAAAACTTTCGGCGGGTCCGGAGTCGAGTAGTGCAGGGATGAGAAGGGAGGAAGAAGGAAGCTCCAGATGGGTTAACAAGACTGACTCTTTCTTGGCAAGTAATTCCGAGAATTCTCCTAGCTTGACCTCTCCGGCACAAGCTAGGAGCGGGCGTTTCCCGGACGTTGGCTGCAAGATTTAACAAAATGATCAGATGCACCACAGTACAGGCATAAGTTCCCTTGTCGCAGTCTCTGACGTTCCTCGTTGGAAAGACGGGAACGATTGATCTGCATGGGTTCCTCAGTAGTTGGAGTTGAAGGTGTTGGTGGAGGAACGACTCGAGGCCTGGGACGATCTGACCGTGATTTCTCCATACAGCGTTCTCTGTATCTTAAGTCTAATTTATTGCATAGGGAAATTAACTTATCAGGTACGTCCTGAGTCGCGAGGTCATCTTTGATCTTCTCGGAGAGACCGCTCCAGAAAGCTGCGATGAGAGCCTCCTCATTCCAGTTCAGTTCAGAGGAGAGAGTACGAAACTGGATCACGTACTGGCTGACCGTACGCGTGCCCTGACGCAGGATCTCCAATGAGGCAGAAGTCCTGCCCGGTTCATCGAAGATTCTTCGAAAAGGCGGCTACAAACTCCGAGTAGTTAGACAGGATTGGATCCGACCTCTCCCACAATGGTGACGCCCATTCCAACGCTTGCTCAGTAAGTAAAGAAATTATATAGGCTACCTTGGTTCGTGCTGATGGGAAACTGGCCGACTGTAGTTCGAACTGGATTTCGCACTGGTTAAGAAACCCACGGCATTGCTTTGGATTCCCATCGAATTTACTGGGAGATGCCAAATGCAACCGTGGAAGTGGGCCTGGCACAGGGGGAAGCGGAACCGGAGGTGCTAATGTGGGAGCAGCTGTAGAAACTTGAGGAGCCGTCATGGCAACACAGAGAATCGAGACGTTCGGACATACTCTGTATGAACTGCACAATTTGAGATTGTGTGGCCTCCTGCTTACTTAAGCGAGACCAGATATCTGCGGTTGAATCTCCTCCTGAGGCCTGATCACCCGTCAAATCCATTGGGCCAGTGCTTACTGTCACGTCTAGCAAAGTTTGGGGATCCGGCAGCTGAAACTTGCCCAAGGAGGTAGCAGGCTGGGGAAGAACAAAATGAGGGGGTTGGATATAGTTCCTTTGCATGGGATACGGAGCAATGAAGGATGTAGGCGGAGTTTGAGAGTCAATGGAAAGTATTTATTATGTACAGAGCAGAGGTAGAAAATTGAGGTTGATGAACGGTGACTTGAGAACGTGGTCGTAGACAAAGAACTGTGGAACTGTGGGTGAGAGTAAAACGAGGCTGAAGACAAGAACCGTGGACTGCAACTTATGAGATGAAACTGCGGTAGAGGAGCTGAGAACTGTGGACGGTAGTTTGGGTCGTGACTGGAGACTGAGAACTGTAGACTGTGGCTTGAAAGATGAAGCTGGAGATAACGAGCTCAGGACTGTGAATGGTGATTCGAGGACTTGGCTGGAAGCAAGAATCTGCGGACTGTGGCTTGGAGGACGAGGCAAGAGACCCGGGGTCGTCCGTGCCCAAAGGGTCTTACTGAACCGGGTTTTCCAAGAGCGTCTCCACGGTCAGCAGCAGGCTAGGAACGGGAAAACTGCAGCAGCAACTGAGAACTGGCAAAGCAGGGTTAGAAGTACCAGAATACAGCAGGAATCCTGGGAGCACAGGCTAAAGCACCTACAACAGGGTTGTAACTTGAAGCACTGGCATCCCTGTCCTAAACCAGCCCCCTTTTATAGGAAGAAGTCTCCCTGGATTGGCTGGAAAACTAGGAACAGGAATTATGTCAGAAACTTGGTCTCCAACATGGCGGCGCCCAGTAATCAGACCTTTTCTGACAACATGCTGCTCACTGCCCCTGGTCTCCTAGGCAACGGCTTAGCGAAAGCGAGCTGCTGCAGCGGCGTCCCGCCACCACGAGCAGACCCCCTCAACGCCATTACCGCTGCCTGTACCCTTGAACCCAGCGCCGCAACCCTCCACCGCCGCTGCCCGGACGCCCGTGAAGTCCGCCCCGCGGCCCCAGCGTTCCGGTAAGACCCCGGACGCTGACAACATGCATAGAGGGGCTAGGATGCCCCTTCACTGGCATAACCTGACAGTTTTTTTCCTATTCAGCACACAAAGAAAAGAGGCGGTACAAGCAGAAGTTTCAGGGTAGGAAAGTGAGGATGCTGGAGAGACGTAGGGGTGGCTATGAAGAGACGCGGGGTGTGTATGTGTGTGTAGGGGGGGTGATTGGCTGATGCAATGGAGAGACACAGGGGGGCTGATACTGCTGCAGAGACACAGGTGGGGATCTGAGGCTATGGAAATACATGGGGGTAGAAGAGGTTGCTGGGGAAGCTGAGACTTCTGGAGAGACACTGGGTGCGCTAAGACTTTTGGTGAGACACGGTGAGAGCTAAAGATGCAGGAGAAACACAGAGGAGGACACAGAGGAGGAGACACAGAATAGGAGGCAGCTGAAGAGACAGTCGGGAAGGGGCTGTAGATTTTCCTCAATTTTCATGATTAGAAGGAAGAGGATGGAGCACAATAATCTTCATTAAGACACAATTCTAAAAAAAAACATATTATCTGTTTTGTATGATTATAACTTTGGTTATATTCATTACAGATGTCTTCCGGACCATGTGGCTGCTTACATGAAGAGTGAATACCAACTGAAGTTATCACCAGCCCATTTCTTCAGAGTTTTCACATTGCAGAAAAACCAACATATAGGTAAGAAACAACTTACTCCGACAGGCCTATACCTAGTGGGGAGGGATGGGGAGCAGGGGAGGGGCAAGAAAAATGGGTGTCCTAGGCCCCAAGATTATATCCTGGAGGGTAATTAGCACTGACTCTAGCCACTGGTGCTAAATAGATTATGATATAACACTCCACCAGCAATTCTTATTTAACAAGTTTTCTATTAATTAGTTGATTCACAATCTAGTTACAAATAAGATGTATCAGATCGATGACTGAAGCATTTATCAGTGCTGAGTACCAGTTGGGCCTCAATACTCACATTGGTAACCTCCAACACAAATTGTACTTAGTAGTATCTTTTCCTTACACCAGATGTACCTGATGTTTATACACATACCTGTGCATTATTTCTATTCATTGCATTGCTTTACACAGCAACGGTCTCTCTTCTTAAGGCTGACACAGTGTGCACTCTACTATAGAGCACCAGCGGACTTATATCCAGACTTGTTTTACATTTATATTTACGTTATAGTCTGTGCATTTACAAGGTCATAATATGCCCCTTGCTTGGCTAGAAGCTGCTGATGAGTTCCTTGTTCTATTATCCTCCCGTTCTTCATGACCACAATAAGATCCGCATTCTGTACTGTGGACAGTCTGTGTGCGATCATGATACAAGTCCTTCCTTTCCTCGCTTGGTCTAGTGCTTGTTGTACAACCTGGATATGATACAAATGATACTGTAGTGAGCAAAGCAGATTATGTCTGTGTGCATATAAAAGCAGCCTGGAGATACTGTACAAGTGATGGAGCTCTGACTGTAATGTCAGCTGTTATCTCTGTAGCCATAAGATGTCCAGCCTTCCTTCTCCTGTGGTAGGTTAATGTGTATACCAGGTGTATGCAGGGGTTAGGTACGTGTCACCAGCGGTCACAATACCAACGGCGAGATCCTGGCTGTTGGATGGCCAGTGGCGGGGCCAGCGCAACGAAGCCCCTTGCAGGCTAGGTGGCTCGCTACTCTCACCACAGGTTCTATTCCCACCAACAGTAATTATTCCCACTCTAAGTGGAACACAGTCCCTGTTGGTCGGCATGCCGACCGGCGGGATTTCAGATGCCGGGATCCTGATGTCGGTATTGTGACCGACGGTCACATAAACGCATACCGTAAGCAGCCTGTAACACTCCAGCTTTTGGGAACTACACATCTCAGCATTCCATCCAACAGGTTTTGCTGTAGGAAATGCTAAAACTATGGCAAGGCATGCTGGGATGTGTAGTTCCACCACAGCTGGTGTGCAACACGTTGCATAGTATATACAGTACAATCATACAATGCGAAGGATTTTGAATTCTGTTAACTTGCTTATTCCCCTAGAATTCAGATTCTGGATACATTGAGGATTAGAAGTAGAAGCACCTAAAACAAATTACTTATTGGCTTTCAAATAGAAGCTGTGCATATTTTAGAAAATGAAAGTGGTGGCTAATACCATGTAGTCAATCAAGCACTCTCAGAAAGTATGTTCATCACATAATGAAAGTATGTTCATCACATGTAATAACGTAAATGAGAAATGAAGAACTAAAATGTTTTAAACCTTCGAAGAGAAAAAGTTGAGAAGTTGCCCATAGCAACCACTTAGCTTACAGCTATTATTTATCTAGCACAGCTTGTAAAATGATAGAGCTGACTGGTTGCTACAGGCAACTTCTCCACTTTTTTTCTTTAGAACATTTGATAAAGCTCCCCCTAATTATGACGTTCCTTTCTCACCTTTTCACTTTCATTGTCCAATGCTGAGGTGGCCTCATCCAGCAGTAATATTTTTGGAACACGGATAAGAGCCCGGGCAATGGCAATCCTCTGCTTCTGGCCTCCGGACAGCTGAGTTCCTTTCCCTCCCACTGGAGTGTTATATTTCTAGAGAAATAATAACATACATCAGAAGATGTGTTTCAATGAGTCAATAAAGGTACAATTATAGTTAGGGCACACGTAGGTTTTATCTAGGACTTCTGTAACTGAATAGACATTCCCCTACATAATAGCTCTGGTCTCCTGGTACTGGCGCAGTACTGATGAGATTGTCAACAGATTTAAAGCGGTAACTAGTTTTAAGGCAAAATCAGGTTGTGTTTGTCTTGAACTACTGTAGCTGCTTTAAATGTAATGGCTAGCTCAACAGAATCATGGCGGACCAGTATATCAGAGCCTATTATGTTTAGGTGACTGGAATGTTGGTTCACACACAGACTTGGTTTAATGAACATGATCGCACACAGAATTGGTTAAATTAACATAAATGAACAGGTTTTACAATATTTGTGTATAAAAGGGAAGGACACACTTGTCTACACTCCCAAAATGTCCTGAAGACTCCCAAATCTCGGGTGGTTCTCCCAGATGCCCAGAAGAATGGGCAAGTTTCCTAGAGGCCACCCATGTGATGGGCCACCTGCGGTCGCCAACTTCCCAAGTGAAGTGGGTGGTCTGGATGACAGATTACACTTTTTGTGGTCTCAACCCCACTATACAATGCCACAAGTACTGCCCACTTAATATCAGCAGGCACCACATCTCCGACCAGCTGCCTTCTGCAGGAGTGGGTAGCCCAAATTCGGCAACTAAGAGGAAGAATGGAAAACTCAAGTTCATGTCATTTAATGTAACTGGACCCATAGTTGTAGAGGATACAGAGTAGAGCAGAGGAGGTCATCTTATTGCTTGGATATTATGCAGAACATGTACAGTAACAACTATGCTTCATTAAGAGAAACGTATAGAAAGTAACATTAACATTACTAAGTAAATATACAAGAAAAACATCTGAAGTTTGCTTTATTCTATCTTTTTTTAACATTTTTAGGAATAAATAAAAATAAACAGAAGTATTGTGTACACACATATTCAGTCTTGCTTGTTGTTGTAATAATAATAATAATAATAATAATAATACAAAAGAAATATGTATAGTAGATATATTCTATAGATGGGTATGTGTGAAGGAACAGAGGAAAATGGGAATACCGGAACACTGGTACAAATAATACTCAAAAAGAAAACGTGATACACAAATAATGAAAATGTTAAGGCCCATACACACGGTGAGATTCGGGCTATGTCCGATTCTCACTATGCGACAGGGGCTAGGTTGGCATCGCAAGCACATAAGGAGTGTGCTTGCGATACTGACTATGGCCCTCATTCCGAGTTGTTCGCTCGCTAGCTGCTTTTAGCAGCATTGCAAACGCTAGGCCGCCGCCCTCTGGGAGTGTATCTTAGCTTAGCAAAATAGCGAACGATAGATTAGCAGATCTGCTACTAAATATTTTCTTGCAGTTTCTGAGTAGCTCCAGACCTACTCCTAGATTGCGATCAGCTCAGTCCATTTAGTTCCTGGTTTGACGTCACAAACATGCCCTGCGTTCGGTAAGCCACTCCCCCGTTTCTCCAGACACGCGCGCATTTTTCCCTGACACGCCTGCGTTTTTTAGCACACTCCCGGAAAACGCTCAGTTACCTCCCAGAAACGCCCCTTTCATGTCAATCACTCACCGATCAGCAGTGCGACTGAAAAGCGCCGCAGGAACACCAGCAAATCTACTAAGTTTTGTGTAAAATAACTTAGCGCATGCGCTCTGCATACCATGCGCATTTAGCGACAAATCGCAGCATAGCGAAAATCGGCAACGAGCGAACAACTCAAAATGACCACCAATGTGCGATTTTGGCTAAGTATCCGTTTTGACTATCTGCCTGCACAGTCTATCTATGCTTGCAATGCCGACCGCGTGGGAACGCGCATCGTCATCGAATCGGGATCGCAAGGTGACTTTCACCTTGTGACCTGCACTAACTTTTCTTACGATTTGACTATATAGTCAAAATTGTAAGAAAATATCTCCCCGTGTGTACACACCAATAATCCATGGATGGGTATGGCAGCAGTGCAGTATATGGATGTGCCTCCAACAGAGTGTGTAAAGTGTTCAGTGTAGGAAGGGGAAAGGAGAAAGTACTCTATGTGCTGGGGCACTCACCTACCTAAATAGAACAGATACTGAATAGAAGAGATACTGTATTAACCTTAGCAATTATTTATAATACATATAAAATAATGTGTTCTCACATGAGCACATCCACTAAAACACACAAACAAAACATATAAAGTACCAAAAAAAGTACTGTTCAGTAACCCAAGAACAGAAATAGGTCTCAATTGCTGGAGAGATGCATGAACAGGCAAAGTTATTCCAGATAGCAAATCACTCTGTAGTGACACACTATTATACAGAGCAGGTTAGAGACCACCCAGTAGCGGATCTTGCCACGGGCAAGCAGGACTTTTGCCCGGGGCGCTGCCTTCCGGAGGGTGCCGCACCATGGCAAGATCCACTACTGCTGTGCCCTCCGCTGCCCGCTGTGTCCCCCTGTGAAGGGAACTAGACGCTGCGCGTCTAGTTCCCTTCATGGAGAGGACCTTTGCTGTGCGGTGCGTGATGACGTCATCGCTCAGCATTTCAGCAGCGCTACTATTGGACAGGGGGCGTAACTGACCACGCCCCCTGTATGAAGCCACGCCCCTATGTACTGCCCGGGGCGCAAAAAGTGCTTGAACTGGCCCTGAGACCACCTTGCTAGGAGTCCCCAACAGTAGAACAATGTGTATTCAAATATTAGCCAATTTCAGTGATTGAGACATCACCGTATGGCAGTGACACAAATCAATATAGGAATATTTGATTCTGGTAATCAGAGATTCTGGAGGTAACTGGCACAAATCAATGTGAAAATACAGAGATAAAATACCTCGTACTCAATGTTTTGTGGTATCAGACTATAATATTATTTCTAACTGTACTGATTGTCCTGAGGTGACAATATGAGCAGTAGCTAATTACATTTACAGTGTGAAAAAATGAAATCAATCGTAGTATACGACATACTGATAAGATATAACCAGTTCCTCCGGCCCATGATAAGCTCTAATAA